>NW_025228418.1:51218-51812 GCF_018294505.1 Triticum aestivum | reverse complement strand
TTTGTGTGTTCAAAATGCACCATTCAAAGCCACATCAGCAATTTTCAACCCTTTCTGACTTCATTTGTTCTTTTTCAGGCATTCACTCATATTTTTGAGCTAAATGACCATGAAATTGAAAAGCACTACAAATGATCTCCGAAAAGGTTGAAAGTTGACATGGTATCATCATTTCACCCACATAGCATGTGCTAGAAAGTTGAGAGGGTTACGGCAAAAACTGGATGCACTTCGTGTACAAAACTGACAAACTCTTTCGAAGAATCAGGGTTTCGGACGAAAACTCGTCTGTTACAAAGGGATTTCATTATTTTGAACTTATTTGAACTCCAGACTCTTTGTGTGTTCAAAATGCACCATTCAAAGCCGCATCAACAATTTTCAACCCTTTCTGACTTCATTTGGTCTTTTTCGGGCATTCACTCATATTTTTTAGCTAAATGACCATGAAATGGAAAGGCAATACAAATGATCTCTGAAAAGGTTGAAAGTTGGCATGGTATCATCATTTCACCCACATAGCATGTGCTAAAAAGTTGAGAGGGTTAAGGCAAAAACTGGATGCACTTCGTCTACAAAACGGACAATCTCTTT
>NW_025228418.1:50119-51208 GCF_018294505.1 Triticum aestivum | reverse complement strand
CAAAACTGACAATCTCTTTCGAAGTATCAGGGTTTCGGACAAAAACTCATCTGTTACAAAGGGATTTCATTATTTTGAACTTATTTGAACTCCAGACTCTTTGTGTGTTCAAAATGCACCATTCAAAGCCACATCAGCAATTTTCAACCCTTTCTGACTTCATTTGGTCTTTTTCGGGCATTCACTCATATTATTTAGCTAAATGACCATGAAATTGAAAAGCAATACAAATGATCTCTGAAAAGGTTGAAAGTTGGCATGGTATCATCATTTCACCCACATAGCATGTGCAAAAAAGTTGAGAGGGTTACGGCAAAAACTGGATGCACTTCGTCTACAAAACGGACAATCTCTTTCAAAGTATCAGGTTTCGCACGAAAACTCATCTGTTACAAAGGGATTTCATTATTTTGAACTTATTTGAACTCCAGACTCTTTGTGTGTTCAAAATGCACCATTCAAAGCCACATCAGCAATTTTCAACCCTTTCTGACTTCATTTGTTCTTTTTCAGGCATTCGCTCATATTTTTGAGCTAAATGACCATGAAATTGAAAAGCACTACAAATGATCTCTAAAAGGTTGAAAGTTGGCATGGTATCATCATTTCACCCACATAGCATGTGCTAAAAAGTTGAGAGGGTTACGGCAAAAACTGGATGCACTTCGTGTACAAAACGGACAATCTCTTTCGAAATATCTGGGTTTCGGACGAAAACTCATCTGTTACAAAGGGATTTCATTATTTGGAACTTATTTGAACTTCAGTCTCTTTGTGTGTTCAAAATTCACCATTCAAAGCCACATCAGCAATTTTCAACCCTTTCTAACTTCATTTGTTCTTTTTCAGGCATTCACTCATAATTTCGAGCTAAATGACCATGAAATTGAAAAGCACGACAAATGATCTCCGAAAAGGTTGAAAGTTGACATGGTATCATCATTTCACCCACATAGCATGTGCTAGAAAGTTGAGAGGGTTACGGCAAAAACTGGATGCACTTCGTGTGCAAAACTGACAATCTCTTTCGAAGTATCAGGGTTTCGGACAAAAACTCATCTGTTACAAAGGGATTTCATTATTTTGAAC
>NW_025228418.1:49196-50109 GCF_018294505.1 Triticum aestivum | reverse complement strand
GAGAGGGTTAAGGCAAAAACTGGATGCACTTCGTCTACAAAACGGACAATCTCTTTCGAAGTATCAGGGTTTGGGACGAAAACTCATCTGTTACAAAGGGATTTCATTATTTTGCACTTATTTGAACTCTAGACTCTTTGTGTGTTCAAAATGCACTATTCAAAGCCACATCAGCAATTTTCAACCCTTTCTGACTTCATTTGGTCTTTTTCGGGCATTCACTCATATTATTTAGCTCAATGACCATGAAATTGAAAAGCAATACAAATGGTCTCTGAAAAGGTTGAAACTTGGCATGGTATCATCATTTCACCCACATAGCATGTGCAAAAAAGTTGAGAGGGTTACGGCAAAAACTAGTTGCACTTCGTCTAAAAAACAGACAATCTCTTTCAAAGTATCAGGTTTCGCACGAAAACTCATCTGTTACAAAGGGATTTCATTATTTTGAACTTATTTGAACTCCAGACTCATTGTGTGTTAAAATGCACCATTCAAAGCCACATCAGCAATTTTCAACCCTTTCTGACTTCATTTGGTCTTTTCGGGCATTCACTCATATTTTTTAGCTAAATGACCATGAAA
The DNA here is from genome assembly GCF_018294505.1 of Triticum aestivum. NCBI lineage: Eukaryota > Viridiplantae > Streptophyta > Magnoliopsida > Poales > Poaceae > Triticum > Triticum aestivum. The sequence continues at coordinate 49,524 of NW_025228418.1, read as the reverse complement.
TTGAAAAGTAATACAAATGATCTCTGAAAAGGTTGAAAGTTGGCATGGTATCATCATTTCACCCACATAGCATGTGCAAAAAAGTTGAGAGGGTTACGGCAAAAACTGGATGCACTTCGTCTACAAAACGGACAATCTCTTTCGAAGTATCAGGGTTTGGGACGAAAACTCATCTGTTACAAAGGGATTTCATTATTTTGAACTTATTTGAACTCCAGACTCTTTGTGTTTTCAAAATGCACCATTCAAAGCTACATCAGCAATTTTCAACCCTTTCTCACTTCATTTGTTCTTTTTCAGGCATTCGCTCATATTTTTGAGCTAAATG
>NW_025228418.1:44554-45654 GCF_018294505.1 Triticum aestivum | reverse complement strand
TCACCCACATAGCATGTGCTAAAAAGTAGAGAGGGTTACGGCAAAAACTGGATGCACTTCGTGTACAGAACGGATAATCTCTTTTGAAGCATCAGGGTTTCGGACGAAAACCCATCTGTTACAAAGGGATTTCATTACTTTGAACTTATTTGAGCTCGAGACTCTTTGTGTGTTCAAAATGCACCATTCAACGCCACATCAGCAATTTTCAACCCTTTCTGAATTCATTTATTCTTTTTCGGGCATTCACTCATATTTTTGAGCTAAATGACCATGAAATTGCAAAGCACTACAAATGATCTCTGAAAAGGTTAAAACTTGGCATGGTATTATCATTTCACCCACATAGCATGTGCTAAAAAGCTGAGAGGGTTACGGAAAAACTGGATGCACTTCGTGTACACAACGGACAATCTCTTAGGAAGGATCAGGGTTTCGGACGAAAACTCATCTGTTACAAAGGGATTTCATTATTTTGAACTTATTTGAACTCCGGACTCTTTGTGTTCAAAATGCACCATTCAAAGCCACATCAGCAATTTTTAACCCTTTCTGACTTCATTTGTTCTTTTTCAGGCATTCACTCATATTTTTGAGCTAAATGACCATGAAGTTGAAAAGCACTACAAATGATCTCTCAAAAGGCTGAAAGTAGGCATGGTATCATCATTTCACCCACATAGCATGTGCTAAAAAGTAGAGAGGGTTACGGCAAAAACTGGATGCACTTCGTGTACAGAACGGATAATCTCTTTTGAAGCATCAGGGTTTCGAACGAAAACCCATCTGTTACAAATGGATTTCATTACTTTGAACTTACTTTAACTCGAGACTCTTTGTGTGTTCAAAATGCACCATTCAAAGCCACATCTGCAATTTTCAACCCTTTCTAACTTCATTTATTCTTTTTTAGGCATTCACTCATATTTTTGAGCTAAATGACCATGAAATTGAAATGCACTACAAATGATCTCTACAAAGGTTGAAAGTTGGCATGGTATCATCATTTCACCCACATAGCATGTGCTAAAAAGCTGAGAGGGTTACGGCAAAAACTGGATGCACTTCGTGTAGAAAACGGACAATCTCTTAGGAAGGAT
>NW_025228418.1:42287-42789 GCF_018294505.1 Triticum aestivum | reverse complement strand
TTCACCCACATAGCATGTGCTAGAAAGTTGAGAGGGTTACGGCAAAAACTGGATGCACTTCGTGTACACAACGGACAATCTCTTTCGAAGTATCAGGGTTTCGGACGCAAACTCATCTGTTACAAAGGGATTTCTTTATTTGGAACTTATTTGAACTCCAGACTCTTTGTGTGTTCAAAATGCACCATTCAAAGCCACATCAGCAATTTTCAACTCTTTCTGACTTCATTTGTTCTTTTTCCGGCATTCACTCATATTTTTGAGCTAAATGACCATGAAATTGAAAAGCACTACAAATGATCTCCGAAAAGGTTGAAATTTGACATGGGATCATCATTTCACCCACATAGCATGTGCTAGAAAGTTGAGAGGGTTACGGCAAAAACTGGATCACTTCGTGTACAAAACTGACAATCTCTTTCGAAGTATGAGGGTTTCGGACGAAAACTCAACTGTTACAAAGGGATTTCATTATTTTGAACTTATTTGAACTCCAGACTCT
>NW_025228418.1:41685-42087 GCF_018294505.1 Triticum aestivum | reverse complement strand
ATCAGGGTTTGGGACGAAAACTCATCTGTTACAAAGGGATTTCATTATTTTGAACTTATTTGAACTCCAGACTCTCTGTGTGTTCAAAATGCACCATGCAAAGCCACATCAGCAATTTTCAACCCTTTCTGACTTCATTTGGTGTTTTTCGGGCATTCACTCATATTTTCGAGCTAAATGACCATGAAATTGAAAAGAACTACAAATGATCTCTGAAAAGGTTGAAAGTTGGCATGGTATCATCATTTCACCCACATAGCATGTGCTAAAAAGTTGAGAGGGTTACGGCAAAAATGGATGCACTTCGTGTACAAAACGGACAATCTCTTTCGAAGTATCAGGGTTTCGGACGCAAACTCATCTGTTACAAAGGGATTTCATTATTTGGAACTTATTTGAACT
>NW_025228418.1:36836-37359 GCF_018294505.1 Triticum aestivum | reverse complement strand
TTTTTCAGGCATTCACTCATATTTTTGAGCTAAATGACCCTGAAATTGAAAAGCACTACAAATGATCTCCGAAAAGGTTGAAATTTTACATGGGATCATCATTTCACCCACATAGCATGTGCTAGAAAGTTGAGAGGGTTACGGCAAAAACTGGATGCACTTCGTGTACAAAACTGACAATCTCTTTCGAAGTATCAAGGTTTCGGACGAAAACTCATCTGTTACAAAGGGATTTCATTATTTTGAACTTATTTGAACTCCAGACTCTTTGTGTGTTCAAAATGCACCATTCAAAGCCACATCAGCAATTTTCAACCCTTTCTGACTTCATTAGGTCTTTTTCGGGCATTCACTCATATTTTTAGCTAAATGACTATGAAATTAAAAAGTAATACAAATGATCTCTGAAAAGGTTGAAAGTTGGCATGGTATCATCATTTCACCCACATAGCATGTGCTAAAAAGTTGAGAGGGTTACGGCAAAAACTGGATGCACTTCGTCTACAAAACGGACAATCTCTTT
>NW_025228418.1:34213-36027 GCF_018294505.1 Triticum aestivum | reverse complement strand
CAATTTTCAACCCTTTCTGACTTCATTTGGTCTTTTTCGGGCATTCACTCATATTTTTAGCTAAATGACCATGAAATTAAAAAGTAATACAAATGATCTCTGAAAAGGTTGAAAGTTGGCATGGTATCATCATTTCACCCACATAGCATGTGCTAAAAAGTTGAGAGGGTTACGGCAAAAACTGGATGCACTTCGTCTACAAAACGGACAATCTCTTTCGAAGTATCAGGGTTTGGGACGAAAACTCATCTGTTACAAAGGGATTTCATTATTTTGAACTTATTTGAACTCCAGACTCTTTTTGTGTTCACAATGCACCATTCAAAGCCACATCAGCAATTTTCAACCCTTTCTGACTTCATTTGGTCTTTTTCGGGCATTCACTCATATTTTAAGCTAAATGACCATGAAATTGAAAAGTAATACAAATGATCTCTGAAAAGGTTGAAAGTTGGCATGGTATCATCATTTCACCCACATAGCATGTGCTAAAAAGTTGAGAGGGTTACGGCAAAAACTGGATGCACTTCGTCTACAAAACGGACAATCTCTTTAGAAGTATCAGGGTTTGGGACGAAAACTCATCTGTTACAAAGGGATTTCATTATTTTGAACTTATTTGAACTCCAGACTCTCTGTGTGTTCAAAATGCACCATGCAAAGCCACATCAGCAATTTTCAACCCTTTCTGACTTCATTTGGTGTTTTTCGGGCATTCACTCATATTTTCGAGCTAAATGACCATGAAATTGAAAAGAACTACAAATGATCTCTGAAAAGGTTGAAAGTTGGCATGGTATCATCATTTCACCCACATAGCATGTGCTAAAAAGTTGAGAGGGTTACGGCAAAAATGGATGCACTTCGTGTACAAAACGGACAATCTCTTTCGAAGTATCAGGGTTTCGGACGCAAACTCATCTGTTACAAAGGGATTTCATTATTTGGAACTTATTTGAACTCCAGACTCTTTGTGTGTTCAAAATGCACCATTCAAAGCCACATCAGCAATTTTCAACCCTTTCTGACTTCATTTGTTCTTTTTCAGGCATTCACTCATATTATTGAGCTAAATGACCATGAAATTGAAAAGCACTACAAATGATCTCCGATAAGGTTGAAAGTTGACATGGTATCATCATTTCACCCACATAGCATGTGCTAGAAAGTTCAGAGGGTTACGGCAAAAACTGGATGCACTTCGTGTACAAAACTGACAATCTCTTTCGAAGTATCAGGGTTTCGGACGAAAACTCATCTGTTACAAAGGGATTTCATTATTTTAAACTTATTTGAACTCCAGACTCTTTGTGTGTTCAAAATGCACCATTCAAAGCCACATCAGCAATTTTCAACCCTTTCTGACTTCATTTTGTCTTTTTCGGGCTTTCACTCATATTTTTTAGCTAAATGACCATGAAATTGAAAAGCAATACAAATGATCTCTGAAAAGGTTGAAAGTTGGCATGGTATCATCATTTCACCCACATAGCATGTGCAAAAAAGTTGAGAGGGTTACGGCAAAAACTGGATGCACTTCGTGTACAAAACGGACAATCTCTTTCGAAGTATCAGGGTTTCGGACGCAAACTCATCTGTTACAAAGGGATTTCTTTATTTGGAACTTATTTGAACTCCAGACTCTTTGTGTGTTGAAAATGCACCATTCAAAGCCACATCAGCAATTTTCAACCCTTTCTGACTTCATTTGTTCTTTTTCAGGCATTCACTCATATTTTTGAGCTAAATGACCCTGAAATTGAAAAGCACTACAAATGATCTCCGAAAAGGTTGAAATTTTACATGGGATCATC
>NW_025228418.1:32148-32669 GCF_018294505.1 Triticum aestivum | reverse complement strand
TGTTCTTTTTCAGGCATTCACTCATATTTTTGAGCTAAATGACCCTGAAATTGAAAAGCACTACAAATGATCTCCGAAAAGGTTGAAAGTTGACATGGTATCATGATTTCACCCACATAGCATGTGCTAGAAAGTTGAGAGGGTTACGACAAAAACTGGATGCACTTCGTGTACAAAACTGACAATCTCTTTCGAAGTATCAGGGTTTCGGACGAAAACTCATCTGTTACAAAGGGATTTCATTATTTTGAACTTATTTGAACTCCAGACTCTTTGTGTGTTCAAAATGCACCATTCAAAGCCACATCAGCTATTTTCAACCCTTTCTGACTTCATTTGGTCTTTTTTGGGTATTCACTCATATTTTTAGCTAAATGACCATGAAATTGAAAAGTAATACAAATGATCTCTGAAAAGGTTGAAAGTTGGCATGGTATCATCATTTCACCCACATAGCATGTGCTAAAAAGTTGAGAGGATTTCGGCAAAAACTGGATGCACTTCGTGTGCAAAACTGACAA
>NW_025228418.1:29899-30537 GCF_018294505.1 Triticum aestivum | reverse complement strand
GAAGTATCAGGGTTTCGGACGAAAACTCATCTGTTACAAAGGGATTTCATTATTTTGAACTTATTTGAACTCCAGACTCTTCGTGTGTTCAAAATGCACCATTCAAAGCCACATCAGCAATTTTCAACCCTTTCTGACTTCATTTGGTCTTTTTCGGGCATTCACTCATATTTTTTAGCTAAATGACCATGAAATTGAAAAGCACTACAAATGATCTCTAAAAAGGTTGAAAGTTGGCATGGTATCATCATTTCACCCACATAGCATGTGCTTAAAAGTTGAGAGGGTTACGGCAAAAACTGGATGCACTTCGTGTACAAAACGGACAATCTCTTTCGAAGTATCAGGGTTTGGGACGAAAACTCATCTGTTACAAAGGGATTTCATTATATTGAACTTATTTGAACTCCAGACTCTTTGTGTGTTGAAAATGCACCATTCAAAGCCACATCAGCACTTTTCAACCCTTTCTGACTTCATTTGTTCTTTTTCAGGCATTCACTCATATTTTTGAGCTAAATGACCATGAAATTGAAAAGCACTACAAATGATCTCCGAAAAAGTTGAAAGTTGACACGGTATCATCATTTCACCCACATAGCATGTGCTAGAAAGTTTTGAGCGTTTCGGCAAAAACT
>NW_025228418.1:26164-28210 GCF_018294505.1 Triticum aestivum | reverse complement strand
AAGTTGAGAGGGTTACGGCAAAAACTGGATGCACTTCGTGTACAAAACGGACAATCTCTTTCAAAGTATCAGGATTTCGCACGCAAACTCATCTGTTACAAAGGGATTTCATTATTTGGAACTTATTTTAACTCTAGACTCTTTGTGTGTTCAAAATGCACCATTCAAAGCCACATCAGCAATTTTAAACCCTTTCTGACTTCATTTGTTCTTTTTCTGGCATTCACTCATATTTTTGAGCTAAATGACCATGAAATTGAAAAGCACTACATATGATCTCCGAAAAGGTTGAAAGTTGACATGGTATCATCATTTCACCCACATAGCATGTGCTAGAAAGTTGAGAGGGTTACGGCAAAAACTGGATGCACTTCGTGTACAAAACTGACAATCTCTTTCGAAGTATCACGGTTTCGGATGAAAACTCATCTGTTACAAAGGGATTTCATTATTTTGAACTAATTTGAACTCCAGACTCTTCGTGTGTTCAAAATGCACCATTCAAAGCCACATCAGCAATTTTCAACCCTTTCTGACTTCATTTGGTCTTCTTCGGGCACTCACTCATATTTTTTAGTTAAATGACCATGAAATTGAAAAGCACTACAAATGATCTCTGAAAAGGTTGAAAGTTGGCATGGTATCATCATTTCACCCACATAGCATGTGCTAAAAAGTTGAGAGGGTTACGGCAAAAACTGGATGCACTTCGTCTACAAAACTGACAATCTATTTCGAAGTATCAGGGTGTCGGACGCAAACTCATCTGTTACAATGGGATTTCATTATTTTGAACTTATTTGAACTCCAGACTCTTCGTGTGTTCAAAATGCACCATTCAAATCCACATCAGCAATTTTCAACCCTTTTTGACTTCATTTGGTCTTCTTCGGGCACTCACTCATATTTTTTAGTTAAATGACCATGAAATTGAAAAGCACTACAAATGATCTCTTAAAAGGTTGAAAGTTGGCATGGTATCATCATTTCACCCACATAGCATGTGCTAAAAAGTTGAGAGGGTTACGACAAAAACTGGATGCACTTCGTGTACAAAACGGGCAATCTCTTTTGAAGTATCAGGGTTTGGGACGAAAACTCATCTGTTACAAAGGGATTTCATTATTTTGAACTTATTTGAACTCCAGACTCTTTGTGTGTTCAAAATGCACCATTGAAAGCCACATCAGCAATTTTCAACCCTTTCCGACTTCATTTGTTCTTTTTCAGGCATTCACTCATATTTTTGAGCTAAATGACCATGAAATTGAAAAGCACTGCAAATGATCTCCGAAAAGGTTGAAAGTTGACATGGTATCATCATTTCACCCACATAGCATGTGCTAGAATGTTGAGAGGGATACGACAAAAACTGGATGCACTTCGTGTACAAAACTGACAATCTCTTTCGAGGTATCGGGGTTTCGGACGAAAACTCATCTGTTACAAAGGGATTTCATTATTTTGAACTTATTTGAACTCCAGACTCTTTGTGTGTTCAAAATGCACCATTCAAAGCCACATCAGCAATTTTCAACCCTTTCTGACTTCATTTGGTCTTTTTCGGGCATTCACTCATATTTTTTAGCTAAATGACCATGAAATTGAAAAGCAATACAAATGATCTCTGAAAAGGTTGAAAGTTGGCATGGTATCATCATTTCACCCACATAGCATGTGCTAAAAAGTTGATAGGGTTAGGGCAAAAACTCGATGCACTTCGTCTACAAAACGGACAATCTCTTTCGAAGTATCAAGGTTTGGGACGAAAACTCATCTGTTACAAAGGGATTTCATTATTTTGAACTTATTTGAACTCCAGACTCTTTTTGTGTTCACAATGCACCATTCAAATCCACATCAGCAATTTTCAACCCTTTCTGACTTCATTTGGTCTTTTTCGGGCATTCACTCATATTTTAAGCTAAATGACCATGAAATTGAAAAGTAATACAAATGATCTCTGAAAAGGTTGAAAGTTGGCATGGTATCATCATTTCACCCACATAGCATGTGCTAAAAAGTTGAGAGGGTTACGGCAAAAAC
>NW_025228418.1:25600-26095 GCF_018294505.1 Triticum aestivum | reverse complement strand
GTCTACAAAACGGACAATCTCTTTCGAAGTATCAGGGTTTGGGACGAAAACTCATCTCTTACAAAGGGATTTCATTATTTTGAACTTATTTGAACTCCAGACTCTTTGCGTGTTCAAAATGCACCATGCAAAGCCACATCAGCAATTTTCAACCCTTTCTGACTTCATTTGGTCTTTTTCGGGCATTCACTCATATTTTTGAGCAAAATGACCATGAAATTGAAAAGCACTACAAATGATCTCTGAAAAGGTTGACAGTTGGCATGGTATCATCATTTCACCCACATAGCATGTGCTAAAAAGTTGAGAGGGTTACGGCAAAAAATGGATGCACTTCGTGTACAAAACGGACAATCTCTTTCGAAGTATCAGGGTTTCGGACGCAAACTCATCTGTTACAAAGGGATTTCAGTATTTGGAACTTATTTGAACTCCAGACTCTTTGTGTGTTCAAAATGCACCATTCAAAGCCACATCAGCAATTTTCAACCCTTT
>NW_025228418.1:24918-25590 GCF_018294505.1 Triticum aestivum | reverse complement strand
TTCAAAGCCACATAAGCAATTTTCAACCCTTTCTGACTTCATTTGTTCTTTTTCCAGCATTCACTCATATTTTTGAGCTAAATAACCATGAAATTGAAAAGCAATACAAATGATCTCTGAAAAGGTTGAAAGTTGGCATGGTATCATCATTTCAGCCACATAGCATGTGCTAAAAAGTTGAGAGGGTTACGGCAAAAACTGGATGCACTTCGTGTACAAAACGGACAATCTCTTTCGAAGTATCAGGGTTTGGGACGAAAACTCATCTGCTACAAAGGGATTTTATTATTTTGAACTTATTTGAACTCTAGACTCTTTGTGTGTTCAAAATGCACCATTCAAAGCCACATCAGCAATTTTCAACCCTTTCTGACTTTATTTGTTCTTTTTCAGGCATTCACTCATATTTTTGAGCTAAATGACCATGAAATTGAAAAGCACTGCAAATGATCTCCGAAAATGTTGAATGTTGACATGGTATCGTCATTTCACCCACATAACATGTGCTAGAATGTTGAGAGGGTTACGTCAAAAACTGGATGCACTTCGTGTACAAAACGGACAATCTCTTTCGAAGTATCAGGGTATCGGACGAAAACTCATCTGTTACAAAGGGATTTCATTATTTTGAACTTATTTGAACTCCAGACTCTTTGTGTGTTCAAAATGCAC
>NW_025228418.1:10467-24908 GCF_018294505.1 Triticum aestivum | reverse complement strand
GCCACATCAGCAATTTTCAACCCTTTCTGACTTTATTTGTTCTTTTTCAGGCATTCACTCATATTTTTGAGCTAAATGACCATGAAATTGAAAAGCACTACAAATGATCTCCGATAAGGTTGAAAGTTGACATGGTATCATCATTTCACCCACATAGCATGTGCTAGAAAGTTCAGAGGGTACGGCAAAAACAGGATGCACTTCGTGTACAAAACTGACAATCTCTTTCGAAGTATCAGGGTTTCGGACGAAAACTCATCTGTTACAAAGGGATTTCATTATTTTGAACTTATTTGAACTCCAGACTCTTCGCGTGTTCAAAATGCACCATTCAAAGCCACATCAGCAATTTTCAACCCTTTCTGACTTCATTTGGTCTTTTCCGGGCATTCACTCATATTTTTTAGCTAAATGACCATGAAATTGAAAAGCACTACAAATGATCTCTAAAAAGGTTGAAAGTTGGCATGATATCATCATTTCACCCACATAGCATGTGCTAAAAAGTTGAGAGGGTTACGGCAAAAACTGGATGCACTTCGTGTACAAAACGGACAATCTCTTTCGAAGTATCAGGGTTTGGGACGAAAACTCATCTGTTACAAAGGGATTTCATTATTTTGAACTTATTTGAACTCCAGACTCTTCGTGTGTTCAAAATGCACCATTCAAAGCCACATCAGCAATTTTCAACCCTTTCTGACTTCATTTGTTCTTTTCAGGCATGCACTCATATTTTTGAGCTAAATGACCATGAAATTGAAAAGCACTACAAATGATCTCCGAAAAGGTTGAAAGTTGACGCGGTATCATCATTTCACCCACATAGCATGTGCTAGAAAGTTGAGAGGGTTACGGCACAAACTGGATGCACTTCGTGTACAAAACTGACAATCTCTTTCGAAGTATCAGGGTTTCGGACGAAAACTCATCTGTTACAAAGGGATTTCCTTATTTTGAACTTATTTGAACTCCAGACTCTTTGTGTGTTCAAAATGCACCATTTAAAGCCACATCAGCAATTTTCAACCCTTTTTGACTTCATTTGGTCTTTTTCGGGAATTCACTCATATTTTTTAGCTAAATGACCATGAAATTGAAAAGCAATACAAATGATCTCTGAAAAGGTTGAAAGTTGGCATGGTATCTGTCGTGGAATTGTCACGGCAGATGTCCTCGAGCTAGGACTTAGTCGTGGAGCCATCGCAACTAGGAAGCTTGAAGGGGTTATGTGGGACAAGGAACACGAGGATTTATACTGGTTCGGCCCCTTACGGTGAAGGTAAAAGCCTATGTCCAGTTGGGGTGGTATTGATTAGGGTTACGATCACCAGGGAGCTAAACTGCTATGCCCGGCTCTCGACGAGATTGTTGTTGTCCCTAAACCGCTGCCGGGTCATCCCTTTATATAGGGAGGCTGACGCCCAGCAGCCCTTAGAGTCCCGGCCGGCTCATAAGAGTGTCCGGCTCGGACTCTCAACTATACTTGCCTTACACTACAAGTTGTTCCATAATAATGATTGTAACTACGGGCTTTAAGCCATATCCGGGTCTTAGCCCATCTCTGGCCCATCATCTTCAAGCTTGGCTCCGGGCTTCTGGCAACGACCATTCGAGTAACCCGGCCCCTCCTGGCGGGTGACTCTAAGGTCTATATCCTCAACATTAGGCCCCAGATTGATTTGAGCCGGCTCATGTCAATCTTCAACTCTGGCGACAGAAAAAATCTCCGGCTTACCATTCATGTGAAGGCCATAACCCGGCGTGACGTCATCCTCTGGACTCCGGATAATCCGCCGTGACGTCATCTTCAATTAAGCCCGTTTTTTACTCCACCAGATCCGCAACGGATCTTTGCTTTTACTGCCATTCTGAAAATCGAGGCGTCGTGGGGGGGGGGGGAGATAACCACACCGTGGTCTCCTTGAATCTCGCGCCCACTTATGACCTTGCCTTATAAATAGGCCGGCCCGACGGGCTCTTCTCACGCTCTCTTCTTCCTCCTCGCGCCGCTGCCTTTCTCACTGAGCTCGCACTCCGCCGCCGTCGTCCCGCCTCCGGTCTTCGTCAACCTTGGCCGCTGCATCACCCTGACTCGGACCAGATAAACGGCGGCGACTCCCGCACCTCTTCAGCTCCGGTAAGTTCTCACCACCCCGTAGAGTAGATCTGCAGTAGGTTCATCCACGTTCTTCGTGTTCACCACCATTGCCCGCAAGTTCGGTAGTTCTCCTAGTTACTGCTCCTGCTTGATGTTAGTCCTGCATAGAACTAGTGCGGTGGTTGTTTAAGATCCATTTCACACGCAAGTAGCCTTCCTTGAACTGCATAAGAACTCTGTTTGAACCCAAGAACTCCCTCACTGCTGTTTCTAGGTCTAGAAATTTTTTCTTTTGCCCGACCATTTTGATCCAAAAAAGTTACTGCCATATGTGAAACCTGTTTTACCACACTTAGTGGCAACTTTAGTAAGGCCGTAGAATCTTGGCGGCTTACGATTCCGGGTTAAAGAACCCACGCACTGTAGAATCCACTGGTTTTAAAGAAAACCATGCTTCGTAAAATCCTCCGGCTTAACTGCAGTAAGGCCGTAGATAACCAACTTAATCTGAATGCCCCTGCGGCTTAAATAACCCATTGTACCTGAGTATATATCATTAGTCCCCTTCATAAGCCGCCACCTTAGTTTTGAACTGTAGATCTCCGGCTTATAATTAACCCGGACATTTTCCTTTTTGTCATAGACCACCAACTTTCACCATGCCTCCCAAGGCTCCCATCACTTGCAACTGGATGAGGTCCAACGTCACCAACGAGACCCTAGCCAATTTTGTTAAGTCCGGATATTTACCTAAGAAGGAAATCATGTCCTACCGTGCCCCTGACCCGTCAGGAGAGAGACCACAGCCAAAGGACGGGGAGGTAGTGATTTTCACAGATCATATGAGCCGGGGCTTCGCACCGCCCGGCTCAAAGTTTTTCAGGGACATGCTCAACTTCTTCGACTTGCGGCATCAAGATATAGGACCCAACTCCGTATCCAACATCTGCAATTTCCAAGTCTTTTGCGAAGTGTACCTTGGAGAAGAGCCTAGTCTGCTGCTCTTCAGAGAGCTGTTTTACTTAAACCGCTAGAATGAGTGCGCTAACGGGCCAAGTCTGGAGTTAGGTGGCATTTCCATCCAGCGGCGTAGGGACTGTCTTTTCCCTTACGCAGAGCCGCCGAGCCACCCCAAGGACTGGAACATGACTTGGTTCTACTGCCAAGACACGTCCCCGGCTGATGAAAGCCCGCTGCCCGGCTTTTGCCCAACACGTCTGGAGCCGACTCACCCACTGTCGGACAAGCTGAGTCAAGCGGAGCGCCAGCCTCTGCTTCCTACTATCAACAAAATCATGGCCCTCCTGGGCAACGGTCTGAACGGAATCGACCTGGTCCGGGTCTGGATCTCATGGCGGGTGATCCCATTAAGCCGCCGCCCCGGCTTAATGTGTGAGTACACCGGGCGAAAGGATGACCCTCAGAGGCACAGCCGCAATGATCTTCCAGAAGACGTTGCAGAGGAGGAGACCAAGGCTCTTTTAAACGTGAGCCAGGCAGACTGCGGAAGGACCGGGTTAGCCCCCTTCTGCAAGACCAATCCAGCCCCAGCGGTAAGCCGCTGACTTTAACTTTTTATCTTCGTCTGCATATAACCTTCATCTAAACCTGTTTTAAGAATTCCTCATTATATTTTTCAGTCTAATGATAAGTTCTGGCGGGTCAAGTATGACCATGAGGCGGCCAAGAAAGCCAGGAAGGCGAACAAAGCCGCTAAGAAAGCCGCCCCTCGCAAAAAAGGAAGCAGACCTACTGCTTCGGAGCTGATGCAATTAAGCGAAAGCTCCGAGTCAGAGGTAACCCTTATGCCTTTAAATTCTTGCTGTATTTGTTGTTTGTTGCTGTCCGCCTTATCAACACTTGCTCATTGACAGGATGACACCGGCGCCAGTAACCCGGTGGTTGAAGAGGTAATGTCATTTTCCTCCGACTCGGAGCCCGTGCTACAGCTGAAAGTCCGAAGGGTAACCCGGAAAGTAAGCTTTTCACATCCTTTAGCTCATCAAGACCCTCAATTTCTTTTGAAGCAACAGGTTCACGAAAGCCGGCGTCACACCCGGACCAACAAGGACACCGACCTCTCCGCCGGGTTACCCGACGCAACAAGGAAGCGCCGAACTGAGGTTATTTCCCACTTGTACCCTTTTCACCCGTTGGCGGGTGTTATCCGTCAGCCACTCAACTCTTCTGACTCCAATTATCAGGAGACCTCCCCCTCTTCGGGTGACTCCATGCAGTCAAATCTGCCGGCTTTCAAGACCGCGGCCGGGTAACAACAATCATCTCATGTTGTTCTGATCTTTACTCATATGCTTTGTACTAACCTTTGTTGTCCTTTCAGTGCCCAAGCAAAGCTCACCAAGAGGGTGAAGAAAACCAAGTCGGCCGGAGTGCCGGATTTGCCTGAGCCGGCGGTGACAGTCCAAGAACCGCCAGCTGCCTCCGCCCCCGAAGCCGCCACTCCAATGGACACAGCACCTGAAGCCACCGCCCCAACTACCAAGGCAACGACCGAAGCTTCGGTTAACCCGGAGGCCTCCAGCTCAGCTCCACCAGCAGACGACCCGGACGTGGTAATTACCCGCACGGAGTATGTTGAGCCGGGGAGACTACAGCAACCTCCGCTAAGGGGGAGTTACTGCAGCCCCACCAGGCGAATCTGGACCTCTCCAACTACAGCAACCTGAGCATTGGAGAGCTCGTCTCTGGCTACATCAGCCAAGTACACAAGAGCCGGGACGCCGAGGTCGCCATGGTAAACCAGATCCAGCAAAAATCTGAGGTATCCTTCTGCCACCTTCTTACTTACTGCATAGTTACCTTTGCCATGCTAGCCCCCAAGTCGACGACTTATGATTTGAATATGTTGTAGACTTAGGTTCCGGCTTACTCAATTAAGCCGGCAGTATGTAGATATATATGTTCAATATGCATTAGCCCCCAAGTGCCAAGTGTCTTTGCTTGGAAAACGCTTGGGACTTATATAATGACTGTTAATAACCCGGAAATTTATACATGCTGTGGGCAAGAAGCTAGAGGCGGACCTTGCGGATCTCAAGAGCCGGCTGAAGATGCAGGAGATGGAGACCGAGTTTGTATCCAGCATCGCCACTCAAGAGAAGTTGAAGACCGAGTTTGATGCTGAGAGAAAAGCCTGGGCCGAAGGGAAGGCCGCACTGGTGACCCGGGCGGAACAAGCGGAGAAGGCGCTCTCTGAGAAAACCACTGAGCTCTCCGGCCTAAAGCGCCAGGTTTCCCAAATGGTGGCCGCCATCTTCGGTAAGTCGCCTCACCGGCTTTCACCAATGTTAGAATGACTCATCCTTGCCGCCGACTTACCTGATTCTGTTAAACAGGTCCCAGAAGTGCCAACCTCAACCAGAGCGTGGTCACCAAGCTAAAGGCCGTGTATACCCTGGTGGAGCAACTCTACACCGGGTCACAGCGTGCCTTAGCTGTGGTGGCCCTATCCAACGAGGTGCCGACTCATCTGGCCGAAGTCCTGCGCCGGCTCGCCGTTCTGCCTCAGCGGATCCAAGAGCTGCGACGGGCCTCTGCGAGAGCCGGAGCAATCGCCGCGCTAAGCCGGGCCAAGGCATTCCTGCCGGAGCTAGACCCGGCAGACATCGCCCTGGGTTATCCAAGCCTGAAGGAAGACGGCTCAGCTTTCGACCAGAAGGATTTCGCAGCCTGCGTGAAGGCGGTACGCCCAGTGGCCACTCTTATCAGGAACGACACAGACCTGACCAAGTACCAGCCGGGTTATGATGCGGAGAATCAGAGAATTCCAACCCCTCGCTATGAAGCTCTCAACCTGATCCCGCCGGCTCGGCAGCACACTTTCGCCCCGGAGATTGACCCGGCTGCGTTAATTGACGAAGAAGCCCAATTCGAAGCTCTCAGCGGCATCGACTGGAAGTCATCAACCTTCGAGGTCTTGGGATCAGCCGGAGGAGAAGATAGGAATGAGCCGGGGACTTCAACTCAGCGGGCATCATAATTTGGCTGGCGGTTTATCAAACAATGTTCCACCTTGTTAGACTTGATGAGTTTTTGTAATAGAGTAGGTGCAACAGTTCATCTCTACCGTGCCATCGTGCACGTATTGAATGCGAAAAGTCCTTTGAAGTTGTCTCTTTTGATGTTTCTCCGGGTCATAATCGTCCCTTTGTTTTTCTCAACTTCAAAGGTGTGCCTTTAAGTGTCCTGCATAGAAAGGAAAATCACAAGTGTCGAGGCAGCTTACCGCCCTGAGAGTCAGGTGTTTTGTATAGATAACCTGGAATATGAATCAAAAAAAAAGACTGGCCCTCAATTATATCCTTAACACAACCGTGATAACACACTTAGCGGCCTGTAAGCATACTTCCGGTTTAAATAACCCGGGTAACAAGTTTGGTATCTTGACTCCGATTTACTTGTCTTAATGACACCCATGGTGTTCAACGAACACTGTGAACCAAAGTTAAACCGGTAAGGCGAGACCCGGCCGTACACACCTTGACATAATCAGAGTAAACTTGTGATAATGCATAGGAATTTAGGGGCTTCCAGTTCGAATACGACCAGAGACCCGGCCCAAAGAGGTTAAGCTAAGATTCGGATACGATCACATAGCCCCCCAGTGGGTGTGGCGATGCCAATCAAGAGGGTACCGACAGCTATGCTCTCTTTGGTTCAAATACGACCCATGTTTGAACAGGAAGCCCCCAAGTGATTTCAAGAATTGTTTAACGACGCTGATTCGAATACGATCCACGTCGGTTCTCAGAGGGGTTAAACTATGATTCAAATATGACCAAAGGCAACCTCCCAATGAGCTCGGCACTTTTGCCAATCAGATGGGTATCGACAGCTATGTTCTCTTTGGTTCGAATACGACCCATGTTTGAACAAGAAGCCCCCAAGTGACCTTACTTTTTATGGCTAGATTCGAATACGACCATAAGCCGGATCCTCCTTTAAGTCATCACGTAATCTTGTAATAAAAACAATACGTGCATATTTGGAGGAGAAAAAAGGACAGAGGTCCTGCTTTATTGCTTATCATAATATATACATGGCTGAGAGAAATATATACACCACGAGAGCCGGTGGCTCAGGTGTAGTAAGACCGAAGCTGAGCTATGTTCCACGGCCGACGGGTCTCCTCCTCCGACTTACGTGAATCTTTGTGCTCCCGAATGTCAATGAGGTAATATGACCCGTTGTGCAAGTTCTTGCTGACCACAAAGGGCCCTTCCCAAGGTGCGGATAGTTTGTGTGCATCTGTTTGATCCTGGATGAGTCGGAGCACAAGGTCGCCTTCCTGGAAGACCCGGGATTTGACCCGGCGGCTATGATAACGGCGCAGGTCTTGTTGGTAAATCGCCGAACGGGCTGCTGCCACATCACGCTGTTCGTCCAACAAGTCAAGAGCATCTTGGCGCGCCTGTTCATTATCCGTATCAACATAAGCCGCCACGCGAGGTGAATCGTGACGGATGTCACTGGGGAGGACTGCTTCTGCTCCATAAACCATGAAGAAAGGCGTGAAGCCTGTAGACCTGTTAGGAGTAGTGTTGATGCTCCATAACACGGAGGGCAACTCCTCCACCCAACAACCCGGCGTCCGTTGCAAAGGGACCAAAAGCCGGGGCTTGATGCCTTTCAGAATCTCCTGATTAGCTCTCTCAGCTTGACCATTGGATTGAGGATGAGCCACTGAGGAAACATCAAGTCGGATATGCTCTCGTTGACAAAACTCTTCCATGGCGCCCTTGGAGAGATTGGTGCCATTGTTAGTTATAATGCTGTGCGGAAAGCCAAAGCGGAAAATCACCTTTTTCATAAATTGAACCGCCGTGGCTGCATCGCACTTGCTAACTGGCTCAGCTTCCACCCACTTTGTGAATTTGTCCGCTGCCACCAAGAGGTGGGTCTTCTTATCCTTGGACCTTTTAAAAGGCCCAACCATGTCAAGCCCCCAGACCGCAAAGGGCCAAGTGATTGGGATCATCCTCAGTTCCTGAGCCGGCACGTGAGCCCGTCGTGAAAACCTCTGGCAACCATCACACAAGTCCTCTGCATCAGCATGAGCCGTCAGCCAATAAAATCCATGACGGAAAGCCTTGGCCACAAGGGACTTTGAGCCGGCATGATGGCCACAATCCCCTTCATGGATCTCACGCAAGATCTCTTGACCTTCCTCAGGGGATACACAACACTGAAATGCTCCCGTGACACTGCGATGATGCAGTTCGCCATCGATAACAATCATTGACTTAGCCCGCCGGGTTATTTGCCTGGCCAAAGTTTCATCCTCAGGCAACTCGCCCCGGGTCATATAAGCCAGATATGGCATTGTCCAGTCTGGTATGACATGAAGAGCCGCCACCAGTCGTGCCTCCGGGTCAGGGACAGCCAAGTCTTCCTCTGTAGGCAACTTAATCGAAGGGTTATACAGGACGTCCAGGAAAGTGTTAGGCGGCACCGGCTTTCGCTGAGAGCCTAGCCGGCTTAGAGCATCAGCCGCCTCGTTCTTCCTGCGATCAATGTGCTCTACTTGGTAGCCCTGAAAGTGCCCAGCAATGGCATCGACTTCGCGGCGATAAGCCGCCATTAGAGGCTCTTTAGAGTCCCACTTGCCTGATACTTGTTGAGCCACCAAGTCTGAGTCACCGAAGCACCTTACCCGGCTCAAGCTCATCTCCTTTAGACATCCAAAGACCGTGGAGCAAGGCCTCGTACTCAGCTGCATTGTTAGTGCAAGGAAACATCAACTGTAACACATAATGGAACTTGTCACCTTTAGGGGAAGCCAATACAACGCCAGCCCCCGAGCCCTCCAACTGCGTGGACCCATCGAAGTGAATAGTCCAATATGTGTTATCCGGTTTTTGCTCGGGCACTTGTGACTCTGTCCAATCATTGATGAAATCCACCAAGGCCTGAGATTTAATAGCAGTGCGTGGCACATATCTGAGACCATGAGGTCCAAGCTCTATAGCCCACTTAGCAATTCTCCCTGTGGCCTCTCTGTTTTGAATGATATCACCAAGGAGGGCAGAACTGACCACAGTAATGGGATGACCCTGAAAGTAATGCTTAAGTTTCCGGCTCGCCATGAACACACCATAGACCAACTTCTGCCAATGCGGGTACCGCTGTTTAGACTCAATGAGCACTTCGCTGACATAATAAACCGGCCGCTGAACCGGATGCTCCTTACCCTCCTCCTTGCGCTCCACCACAATAGCCACACTGACGGCTCGTGCGTTCGCCGCCACATACAGTAGTAAGGGCTCCTTATCAACCAGAGCAGCAAGGACCGGGGGCTCTGCCAGCTGCTTCTTCAAATCCACAAAGGCGGTATTAGCTGCATCATTCTAGACAAAGTTATCAGTTTTCTTCATCAGCTGATATAAGGGCATGGCCTTCTCACCCAAACGGCTTATAAACCGGCTTAAAGCAGCGACGCGACCCGCCAAGCGCTGAACGTCATTTATACACGCCGGTTTAGCCAGGGAGGTGATGGCCTTGATCTTCTCCGGGTTAGCCTCAATGCCTCTGTCAGAAACCAAGAAGCCCAAGAGTTTGCCTGCAGGAACACCAAAGACACACTTGGCCGGATTAAGCATCATCTTATAGACCCGGAGATTATCAAAAGTTTCCTTTAAATCATCTATCAGCGTTTCCTCTTTGATGGACTTAACCACAATATCGTCCACGTAAGCGTGAACATTGCGCCCAATCTGTTTGTGAAGACAGTTCTGTACACAACGCTGGTAAGTCGCCTGTGCACACTTGAGTCCAAAGGGCATAGACACATAGCAGAAGGCTCCAAAGGGAGTGATGAACGCCGTCTTCTCCTGGTCCTCTGCCATCTTGATCTGATGATAACCGGAGTAAGCATCCAAGAAACTTAAACGTGCACAACCTGCCGTAGCATCAATGATTTGATCAATACGGGGGAGGGCAAAAGGATCAGCCGGACACGCCTTGTTTAAGTCCGTGTAGTCCACACACATCCGCCAGGTGCCGTTCTTCTTGAGTACGAGCACCAGGTTGGCCAACCACTCTGGGTGAAAGACTTCAAAGATAAACCCAGCCTCCAAGAGCCGGGCCACTTCTTCACCAATAGCTTTCCGCCTCTCTTCATTAAACCGCCGAAGGAACTGTCTGACCGGCTTAAATTTAGGATCAACATTGAGAGTATGCTCAGCGAGTTCTCTAGGTACACCCGGCATGTCAGCAGGTTTCCATGCGAAGATGTCCCTATTCTCACGGATGAACTCAATGAGCGCGCTTTCCTATTTTGGATCCAGATTTGCACTGATGCTAAACTGCTGAGATGAGTCACCTGGCACAAAATCAACAAGTTTAGTCTCATCAGCTGATTTAAATTTCATTGCTGGCTCTTGTTCTGTAGTTGGCTTTTTCAGAGAGGTCATATCTGTTGGGTCAACATTGTCCTTGTAAGACTTCAATTCCTCTGTAGCACACACAGATTCTGCATAAGCCGCATCACCTTCCTCACACTCCAGAGCCACTTTCCGGCTGCCGTGAACCGTAATGGTCCCACTGTGACCCGGCATCTTGAGCTGTAAGTATACATAACACGGCCGTGCCATGAACTTGGCGTAAGCCGGCCGTCCAAATATAGCATGGTACGGACTTCTTATCTTGACCACCTCAAAGGTCAACTTTTCCACCCTGTAGTTGTTCTCATCACCAAAAGCCACTTCCAATTCGATCTTGCCGACTGGATAAGCCGACTTACCAGGTACCACACCATGGAAGATAGTGTTTGACTGGCTGAGGTTCTTATCAACCAACCCCATACGGCGAAAAGTCTCATAATAGAGGATGTTGATGCTGCTGCCTCCATCCATGAGTACCTTTGTGAACTTGTAACCTCCCACTTGAGGAGCCACCACTAAGGCCAAGTGGCCCGGGTTATCCACCCAGGGAGGGTGATCCTCCCTACTCCATACTATAGGTTGCTCAGTCCACCGCAGGTAGCGTGGGACCGCCGGCTCAACAGCATTCACAGCCCTCTTGTGAAGCTTCTGATCTCGCTTGCACAAACTAGTGGTAAACACATGGTACTGTCCACCGCTAAGCTGCTTTGGATTGGTCTGATAACCCCCTTGCTGCTGTTGATGACCCTGGCCAGACTGTTGATTAAAGCCCCCTTGACCGTTCTGAGGACCAGAATTTGAGCCGCCCCCCGGGCCATGAAAGCCGCCTGAGCCGCCGCCCGGGCCATTGTAGTTTTTAAAGGCCTTCATGATTGCACAATCCTTCCATAGATGAGTCGCTGGCTTCTCTCTAGAGTCGTGCCTCGGACAAGGCTCATTCAACAGCTGCTCCAGTGAGGGTCCTGACCCGCCGCCTCGGGGAGGGGGCCTCCCCTTGCGTCGCTGGTTATTGCCTTGCGCGCTGGCGTTGGCCACAAACTCTAGGCTGCCATCTGCCTTGCGCTTGCCTCCTCCTTGGTTCCCCGGGTTAAACTGAGGACCCTTGCCGTTGCCGTTCTTCTTTCCCTTCCCTGTCCTTTCATCATCTGAAGGGGGATCCTTGGTACCATCAGAATTGGCGTACTTGACAGGAGCTGCCATTAGTGTACCCATATCAGTGCAGTCGCGCTTAAGCCGCCCGAGTTTCATCTTCAGGGGCACAAAACGACAATTCTGCTCCAGCATTAAAACTACTAAGCCGGCATCCATTTTGTCTGATGAATGTATGATTTCCTTAACCCGGCGAACCCAATGTGTCGTGGACTCACCCTCCTGCTGCATACAGTTAGTCAAATCCACAATAGACATAGACTGCCTACAGGTATCTTTGAAGTTTTGGATGAACCGGGCTTTCAGCTCAGCCCAAGACCCAATGGAATTCGGTGGTAGCCCTTTCAACCAAGTGCGGGCAGTTCCATCTAACATCATGGTGAAATACTTGGCCATGGCCGCCTCACTGACCTCCAGCAGCTCCATAGCCATCTCATAACTCTCGATCCAGGCTGCGGGTTGTAAGTCAGCTGTGTAGTTAGGCACCTTCCTAGGGCCCTTGAAGTCCTTAGGTAGACGTTCATTACGGATAGCTGGCACCAAACAAGGGACACCCCCGGTCCTGGTAGGGATACCCACATCAACGGAAGTCGTCGGATAAGCCGGGGGGGTCTGGTAAGCCGTCAATTGAGGCACTTGCTCCGCCTCCTGGCGCGCTTTGTCCTGGTCTGCTGCGTAAAAGGCTCCATTATAAGCCGGGCCATTGCCAGGGGGCGGGTCATGGCGTCGGACATTACTTGAGCCGGTTGCTGAGACCATGTGCCGGCTGTAACTCGGGCTCTGGCCTGGACGAGGGGTCGAGTGGATCCTGTCCCGGCTGTAGGAGTATGCCTCTTGCTACGCCAGTGCTGTCTGAAGGAGTTCCCTGACCCGGCGGGTTTCAATAGCCGTCGGAGAGTCGCCGTCAACTGGGAGAGCCGCCAGCCGTGCTGCCGCAGCGACCATGTTCTCCAGCGGGTTATTATAATGACCCGGGGGTATTGGCACATACTAAGGCGGGGCCGGGGGCACCTGGGGAGGTCCCATCAAAAGGCGCTATGACCCCTGGCGGGTTACTAGACCCTGCACCTGGCGTGTTGAAGAGGTTGCGTGGATCATAAACCGGAGGGAGTCGAGATTGGGCCTTTTGATGCCTCCTTCTCATGACCTCATTGGCCGCGTTCTGGTCCATCGTGAGTTGGAAGGACTGCGCCTGAATCAGCTGAGTCTGGGCATCGAGAGCCGCCCGCTCCGCAGCCAGCCTGATCCCTTCCGCTGCCAGATCCTCTTTAGCTTTCACTAGATCCAATTTTAACTGTGCCACCTCCGCATCATGCCGAGCTTGATCCGCCGGGTCAACCGTGGCGGTTAACAGGGCCGTCATCTTGTCCGTGAGATCCATTAGCACCTGCGCCGGAGAAGGCACCGGGTTTCCTGCTCCAGCGGCGGGGTTCTGAACAGGCTGTGCACCAGCCATAAAAACTCCGACCTGACTTGGCGGCTCAAAGAGGTCCGGAATACTGTCACCATCGGAACAACCCATGAGCCTGCTGTCTTGAAGTTGGTACAACGAGTTTGACTCATCGGTGGCCGACTCGCCGTCAGAGCCGGCGGCCGCCTCATCACCAGATCCAGATCGATCGGAGGGTCCTCCATGGATACACCCCACAAAAGCATGCTTTAAGGCAGGCCGGGCCCGGGCGGGTCGTGCGCGTTGAGCCGTTTCGATGAGATCGGCACAGAGATCCGGCTCAGGGCCCGGCTCACTAATCTTGCCAATGAAAACATGAATTCCGCCGAAGTGGACCCGGTACCCGTACTCAATTGAGCCGGCGTCGGGGCCCCAGTTTGCATCGTCGATGTAGAGCTTGTCGCGACGACTCTTGGTCATCCGTCCCACAGCGTATCCCTTGAGCCCTTCGAAGCTGCCCTTCAAGAACTCAAATCCACCATGCGCTGGCCCCACGGTGGGCGCCAACTGTCGTGGAATTGTCACGGCAGATGTCCTCGAGCTAGGACTTAGTCGTGGAGCCATCGCAACTAGTAAGCTTGAAGGGGTTATGTGGGACAAGGAACACGAGGATTTATACTGGTTCGGCCCCTTACGGTGAAGGTAAAAGCCTACGTCCAGTTGGGGTGGTATTGATTAGGGTTACGATCACCAGGGAGCTAAACTGCTATGCCCGGCTCTCGACGAGATTGTTGTTGTCCCTAAACCGCTGCCGGGTCATCCCTTTATATAGGGAGGCTGACGCCCAGCAGCCCTTAGAGTCCCGGCCGGCTCATAAGAGTGTCCGGTCGGACTCTCAACTATACTTGCCTTACACTACAAGTTCTTCCATAATAATGATTGTAACTACGGGCTTTAAGCCATATCCGGGTCTTAGCCCATCTTTGGCCCATCATCTTCAAGCTTGGCTCCGGGCTTCTGGCAACGACCATACGAGTAACCCGGCCCCTCCTGGCGGGTGACTCTAAGGTCTATATGCTCAACAGTATCATCATTTCACCCACATAGCATGTGCTAAAAAGTTGAGAGGGTTACGACAAAAACTGGATGCACTTCGTCTACAAAACGGACAATCTCTTTCGAAGTATCAGGGTTTCGGACGCAAACTCATCTGTTACAAAGGGATTTCATTATTTTGAACTTATTTGAACTCCAGACTCTTTGTGTGTTCAAAATGCACCATTCAAAGCCACATCAGCAATTTTCAACCCTTTCTGACTTCATTTGTTCTTTTTCAGGTATTCACTCATATTTTTGAGCTAAATGACCATGAAATTGAAAAGCACTACAAATGATCTCC
>NW_025228418.1:7876-9206 GCF_018294505.1 Triticum aestivum | reverse complement strand
CTCTTTGTGTGTTCAAAATGCACCATTCAAAGCCACATCAGCAATTTTCAACCCTTTCTAACTTCATTTGTTCTTTTTCAGGCATTCACTCATAATTTTGAGCTAAATGACCATGAAATTGAAAAGCACGACAAATGATCTCCGAAAAGGTTGAAAGTTGACATGGTATCATCATTTCACCCACATAGCATGTGCTAGAAAGTTGAGAGGGTTACGGCAAAAACTGGATGCACTTCGTGTACAAAACTGACAATCTCTTTCGAAGTATCAGGGTTTCGGACAAAAACTCATCTGTTACAAAGGGATTTCATTATTTTGAACTTATTTGAACTCCAGACTCTTTGTGTGTTCAAAATGCACCATTCAAAGCCACATCAGCAATTTTCAACCCTTTCTGACTTCATTTGGTCTTTTTCGGGCATTCACTCATATTATTTAGCTAAATGACCATGAAATTGAAAAGCAATACAAATGATCTCTGAAAAGGTTGAAAGTTGGCATGGTATCATCATTTCACCCACATAGCATGTGCAAAAAAGTTGAGAGGGTTACGGCAAAAACTGGATGCACTTCGTCTACAAAACGGACAATCTCTTTCAAAGTATCAGGTTTCGCACGAAAACTCATCTGTTACAAAGGGATTTCATTATTTTGAACTTATTTGAACTCCAGACTCTTTGTGTGTTCAAAATGCACCATTCAAAGCCACATCAGCAATTTTCAACCCTTTCTGACTTCATTTGTTCTTTTTCAGGCATTCGCTCATATTTTTGAGCTAAATGACCATGAAATTGAAAAGCACTACAAATGATCTCTAAAAGGTTGAAAGTTGGCATGGTATCATCATTTCACCCACATAGCATGTGCTAAAAAGTTGAGAGGGTTACGGCAAAAACTGGATGCACTTCGTGTACAAAACGGACAATCTCTTTCGAAATATCTGGGTTTCGGACGAAAACTCATCTGTTACAAAGGGATTTCATTATTTGGAACTTATTTGAACTTCAGTCTCTTTGTGTGTTCAAAATTCACCATTCAAAGCCACATCAGCAATTTTCAACCCTTTCTAACTTCATTTGTTCTTTTTCAGGCATTCACTCATAATTTCGAGCTAAATGACCATGAAATTGAAAAGCACGACAAATGATCTCCGAAAAGGTTGAAAGTTGACATGGTATCATCATTTCACCCACATAGCATGTGCTAGAAAGTTGAGAGGGTTACGGCAAAAACTGGATGCACTTCGTGTGCAAAACTGACAATCTCTTTCGAAGTATCAGGGTTTCGGACAAAAACTCATCTGTTACAAAGGGATTTCATTATTTTGAAC
>NW_025228418.1:7200-7866 GCF_018294505.1 Triticum aestivum | reverse complement strand
TTCGTCTACAAAACGGACAATCTCTTTCAAAGTATCAGGTTTCGCACGAAAACTCATTTGTTACAAAGGGATTTCATTATTTTGAACTTATTTGAACTCCAGACTCTTTGTGTGTTCAAAATGCACCATTCAAAGCCACATCAGCAATTTTCAACCCTTTCTGACTTCATTTGTTCTTTTTCAGGCATTCGCTCATATTTTTGAGCTAAATGACCATGAAATTGAAAAGCACTACAAATGATCTCTAAAAGGTTCAAAGTTGGCATGGTATCATCATTTCACCCACATAGCATGTGCTAAAAAGTTGAGAGGGTTACGGCAAAAACTGGATGCAGTTCGTGTACAAAACTGCCAATCTCTTTCAAAGTACCAAGGTTTCGGATGAAAACTCATCTGTTACAAAGGGATTTCATTATTTTGAACTTATTTGAACTCCAGACACTTTGTGTGTTCAAAATGCACCATTCAAAGCCACATCAGCAATTTTCGACCCTTTTTCACTTCATTTGGTCTTTTTCGGGCATTCACTCATATTTTTGAGCTAAATGACCATGAAAACTGACAAGCACTACAAATGATCCCTGAAAAGGTTGAAAGTTGGCATGGTATCATCATTTCACCCACATAGCATGTGCTAAAAAGTTGAGAGGGTTACGGCAAAAACTG
>NW_025228418.1:6101-7190 GCF_018294505.1 Triticum aestivum | reverse complement strand
CAAAACTGACAATCTCTTTCGAAGTATCAGGGTTTCGGACAAAAACTCATCTGTTACAAAGGGATTTCATTATTTTGAACTTATTTGAACTCCAGACTCTTTGTGTGTTCAAAATGCACCATTCAAAGCCACATCAGCAATTTTCAACCCTTTCTGACTTCATTTGGTCTTTTTCGGGCATTCACTCATATTATTTAGCTAAATGACCATGAAATTGAAAAGCAATACAAATGATCTCTGAAAAGGTTGAAAGTTGGCATGGTATCATCATTTCACCCACATAGCATGTGCAAAAAAGTTGAGAGGGTTACGGCAAAAACTGGATGCACTTCGTCTACAAAACGGACAATCTCTTTCAAAGTATCAGGTTTCGCACGAAAACTCATCTGTTACAAAGGGATTTCATTATTTTGAACTTATTTGAACTCCAGACTCTTTGTGTGTTCAAAATGCACCATTCAAAGCCACATCAGCAATTTTCAACCCTTTCTGACTTCATTTGTTCTTTTTCAGGCATTCGCTCATATTTTTGAGCTAAATGACCATGAAATTGAAAAGCACTACAAATGATCTCTAAAAGGTTGAAAGTTGGCATGGTATCATCATTTCACCCACATAGCATGTGCTAAAAAGTTGAGAGGGTTACGGCAAAAACTGGATGCACTTCGTGTACAAAACGGACAATCTCTTTCGAAATATCTGGGTTTCGGACGAAAACTCATCTGTTACAAAGGGATTTCATTATTTGGAACTTATTTGAACTTCAGTCTCTTTGTGTGTTCAAAATTCACCATTCAAAGCCACATCAGCAATTTTCAACCCTTTCTAACTTCATTTGTTCTTTTTCAGGCATTCACTCATAATTTCGAGCTAAATGACCATGAAATTGAAAAGCACGACAAATGATCTCCGAAAAGGTTGAAAGTTGACATGGTATCATCATTTCACCCACATAGCATGTGCTAGAAAGTTGAGAGGGTTACGGCAAAAACTGGATGCACTTCGTGTGCAAAACTGACAATCTCTTTCGAAGTATCAGGGTTTCGGACAAAAACTCATCTGTTACAAAGGGATTTCATTATTTTGAAC
>NW_025228418.1:5346-6091 GCF_018294505.1 Triticum aestivum | reverse complement strand
CTCTTTGTGTGTTCAAAATGCACCATTCAAAGCCACATCAGCAATTTTCAACCCTTTCTAACTTCATTTGTTCTTTTTCAGGCATTCACTCATAATTTTGAGCTAAATGACCATGAAATTGAAAAGCACGACAAATGATCTCCGAAAAGGTTGAAAGTTGACATGGTATCATCATTTCACCCACATAGCATGTGCTAGAAAGTTGAGAGGGTTACGGCAAAAACTGGATGCACTTCGTGTACAAAACTGACAATCTCTTTCGAAGTATCAGGGTTTCGGACAAAAACTCATCTGTTACAAAGGGATTTCATTATTTTGAACTTATTTGAACTCCAGACTCTTTGTGTGTTCAAAATGCACCATTCAAAGCCACATCAGCAATTTTCAACCCTTTCTGACTTCATTTGGTCTTTTTCGGGCATTCACTCATATTATTTAGCTAAATGACCATGAAATTGAAAAGCAATACAAATGATCTCTGAAAAGGTTGAAAGTTGGCATGGTATCATCATTTCACCCACATAGCATGTGCAAAAAAGTTGAGAGGGTTACGGCAAAAACTGGATGCACTTCGTCTACAAAACGGACAATCTCTTTCAAAGTATCAGGTTTCGCACGAAAACTCATCTGTTACAAAGGGATTTCATTATTTTGAACTTATTTGAACTCCAGACTCTTTGTGTGTTCAAAATGCACCATTCAAAGCCACATCAGCAATTTTCAACCCTTTCTGACTTCATTTGTT
>NW_025228418.1:0-2343 GCF_018294505.1 Triticum aestivum | reverse complement strand
CAAAACTGACAATCTCTTTCGAAGTATCAGGGTTTCGGACAAAAACTCATCTGTTACAAAGGGATTTCATTATTTTGAACTTATTTGAACTCCAGACTCTTTGTGTGTTCAAAATGCACCATTCAAAGCCACATCAGCAATTTTCAACCCTTTCTGACTTCATTTGGTCTTTTTCGGGCATTCACTCATATTATTTAGCTAAATGACCATGAAATTGAAAAGCAATACAAATGATCTCTGAAAAGGTTGAAAGTTGGCATGGTATCATCATTTCACCCACATAGCATGTGCAAAAAAGTTGAGAGGGTTACGGCAAAAACTGGATGCACTTCGTCTACAAAACGGACAATCTCTTTCAAAGTATCAGGTTTCGCACGAAAACTCATCTGTTACAAAGGGATTTCATTATTTTGAACTTATTTGAACTCCAGACTCTTTGTGTGTTCAAAATGCACCATTCAAAGCCACATCAGCAATTTTCAACCCTTTCTGACTTCATTTGTTTTTTTCAGGCATTCGCTCATA
This sequence comes from Triticum aestivum, assembly GCF_018294505.1. NCBI lineage: Eukaryota > Viridiplantae > Streptophyta > Magnoliopsida > Poales > Poaceae > Triticum > Triticum aestivum. The sequence goes on along the minus strand of NW_025228418.1, from coordinate 1,818 downwards.
TTTTTGAGCTAAATGACCATGAAATTGAAAAGCACTACAAATGATCTCTAAAAGGTTGAAAGTTGGCATGGTATCATCATTTCACCCACATGCATGTGCTAAAAAGTTGAGAGGGTTACGGCAAAAACTGGATGCACTTCGTGTACAAAACGGACAATCTCTTTCGAAGTATGAGGGTTTCGGACGAAAACTCATCTGTTACAAAGGGACTTCATTATTAGGAACTTATTTGAACTCCAGACACTTTGTGTGTTCAAAATGCACCATTCAAAGCCATGTCAGCAATTTTCAACCCTTTCTCACTTCATTTGGTCTTTTCGGTCATTCACTCATATTTTTGAGCTAAATGACCATGAAAATGAAAAGCACTACAAATGATCTCTGAAAAGGTTGATAGTTGGCATGGTATAATAATTTCACCCACATAGCATGTGCTAAAAAGTTGAGAGGGTTACGGCAAAAACTGGATGCACTTCGTGCACAAAACGGACAATCTCTTTCGACGTATCAGGGTTTCGGACGAAAATTCATCTGTTACAAAGGGATTTCATTATTTTGAACTTATTTGAACTCCGGACTCTTTGTGTGTTCAAAATGCACCATTCAAAGCGACAGCAGCAATTTTCAACCCTTTCTGACTTCAATTGGTCTTTTTCGGGCATTCACTCATATTTTTGAGCTAAATGACCATGAAAACTGACAAGCACTACAAATGATCTCTGAAAAGGTTGAAAGTTGGCATGGTATCATCATTTCACCCACCTAGCATGTGCTAAAAATTTGAGAGGGTTACGACAAAAACTGGATGCACTTCGTGTACAAAACGGACAATCTCTTTCGAAGTATCAGGGTTTCGGACGAAAACTCATCTATTACAAAGGGATTTCATTATTTTGCATTTATTTGAACTCCAGACGCTTTGTCTGTTTAAAATGCACCATTCAAAGCCACAGAAGCAGTTTTCAACCCTTTCTGACTTCATTTGGTCTTTTTCGGGCATTCACTCATATTTTTGAGCTAAATGACCATGAAAACTGACAAGCCCTACAAATGATCTCTGAAAAGGTTGAAAGTTGGCATGGTATCATCATTTCACCCACATAGCATGTGCTAAAAAGTTGAGAGGGTTACGGCAAAAACAGGATTCACTTCGTGTACAAAACGGACAATCTCTTTCGAAGTATCGGGGTTTCGGACGAAAACTCATCTGTTACAAAGGGATTTCATTATTTTGAACTTATTTGAACTCCAGACTCTTTGCATGTTCAAAATGCACCATTCAAAGCCACAGAAGCAGTTGTCAACCCTTTCTGACTTCATTTGGTCTTTTTCGGGCATTCACTCATATTTTTGAGCTAAATAACCATGAAATTGAAGAGCACTACAAATAATCTCTGAAAAGGTTGAAAGTTGGCATGGTATAATCATTTCACCCACCTAGCATGTGCTAAAAAGCTGAGAGGGTTACGGCAAAAACTGGATGCACTTCATGTACAAAACGGACAATCTCTTTCGAAGTATCAGGGTTTCGGACGAAAACTCATCTGTTACAAAGGGACTTCATTATTATGAACTTATTTGAACTCCAGACTCTTTATGTGTTCAAAATGCACCATTCAAAGCCACATCAGCAATTTTCAACCCTTTCTGACTTCATTTGTTCTTTTTCAGGCATTCGCTCATATTTTTGAGCTAAATGACCATGAAATTGAAAAGCACTACAAATGATCTCTGAAAAGGTTGAAAGTTGGCATGGTATAATCATTTCACCCACATAGCATGTGCTAAAAAGTTGAGAGGGTTACGGCAAAAACTGGA
>NW_025228417.1:60588-61268 GCF_018294505.1 Triticum aestivum | reverse complement strand
TTCATAGCCATGTTTGGCACATGTGGGTAACCATGTATAAGAATATTTGGGTGATTTGGAGGTGGTGGAAAAATTCACCTTTTTTCAAAAACTGGCTTAAGTTAGACCAAATGCCCCCTCCAGAATGTGGTGATTTTTTCGACCACCTCCAAATCAACTCAACTTTTGCACACATGACCTCTTGCACAAACAAAGCTAGGTTTCCAAGATTTTATATTTTTTGAATTTATAATGAGTTATAGACTGACTGGTCAAAATATCGGTCTATACCTCGAGGGGGCATTGTAAAATATTATTTTTCCAAATTTTAATTCATAGTCATGTTTGGCACATGTGGGTCACCATGTACAAGAAAATTTGGGTGATTTGGAGGTGTTGGAAAAATTCACCTTTGTTCAGAAACTGGCTTAAACCAAATGGCCCCTCCGGAATGCGGTGATTTTTTTGACCACCTCCAAATCAACTCAACTTTTGCACACATGTCCTCTTGCACAAACAAAGCTAGGTTTCCAAGGTTTTATATATGTTTGAATTTTTATGAATTTATAATGACCTACAGACTGAGTGGTCAAAACATCGGTCTATACCTCAAGGGGGTATTGTAAATATTATTTTTCTACATCTTAATTCATAGCCATGTTTGGCACATGTGGGTCACCATGTATAAGAAAATTTGGGTG
>NW_025228417.1:56517-56978 GCF_018294505.1 Triticum aestivum | reverse complement strand
TGACCTATAGACTGACTGGTCAAAACATCGGTCTATACCTCAAGGGGGCATTGTAAAATATTCGTTTTCCAAATTTTCTTTCATAGCCATGTTTGGCACATGTGGGTCACCATGTACAAGAAAACATGGATGATTTGGAGGTGGTGGAAAAAATCACCTTTGTTCAAAAACTGGCTTAAGTGAAAGACCAAATGGCCCCTCCGGAATGCGGTGATTTTTTCGACCACCTCCAAATCAACTCAACTTTTGCACACATGACCTCTTGCACAAACAAAGCTAGGTTTCCCAGGTTTTATATTTTTTTGAATTTATAATGACCTATAGACTGACTGGTCAAAACATCGGTCTGTACCTCAAGGGGGCATTATGAAATATTATTTTTTCCAAATTTTAATTCATATCCATGTTTGGCACATGTGGGTCACCATGTACAAGAAAATTTGGGTGATTTGGAGGTGGTC
>NW_025228417.1:53149-53918 GCF_018294505.1 Triticum aestivum | reverse complement strand
GTAAAATATTATTTTTCCAAATTTTAATCCATAGACATGTTTGCCACATGTGGGTCACCATGTAAAAGAAAATTTGGGTGATTTGGAGGTGGTGGAAAAATTCACCTTTGTTCAAAAACTGGCTTAAGTTAGACCAAATGGCCCCTCCGGAATGCGGTGATTTTTTCGACCACCTCCAAATCAACTCAACTTTTGCACACATAACCTATTGCACAAACAAAGCTAGGTTTCCAAGGTTTTATATTTTTTTGAATTTATAATGACCTATAGACTGACTGGTCAAAACATCGGTCTATACCTCAAGGGGGCATTGTAAAATATTATTTTTCCAAATCTTAATTCATAGCCATGTTCGGCACATGTGGGTCACCATGTACAAGAAAATTCACCTTTGTTCACCCCTCCGTAATGCGGTGATTTTTTCGACCACCTCCAAATCAACTCAACTTTTGCACACATGACCTCTTGCACAAACAAAGCTAGGTTTCCAAGGTTTTATATTTTTTTTGAATTTTTTTGAATTTATAATGACCTATAGACTCACTGGTCAAAACATCGGTCTATACCTCGAGGGGGCATTGTAAAATATTATTTTTCCAAATTTAAATTCATAGCCATGTTTGGCACATGTGGGTCACCACGTACAAGAAAATTTCGATGATTTGGAGGTGGTGGAGAAATTCACCTTTGTTCAAAAACTGGCTTAAGTTGGCCCCTCCGGAATGCGGTGATTTTTTCGACCACCTCCAAATCAACTCAACTTTTGCAC
>NW_025228417.1:49560-50123 GCF_018294505.1 Triticum aestivum | reverse complement strand
CATGTGACCTATTGCACAAACAAAGCTAGGTTTCCAAGGTTTTATATTTTTTTGAATTTATAATGACCTATAGACTAACTAGTCAAAACATCGGTCTATACCTCAAGGGGGCATTGTAAAATATTAGTTTTCCAAATTTTAATTCATAGCCATGTTTGGCACATGTGGGTCACCATGTGCAAGAAAATTTGGGTGATTTGGAGGTGGTTGAAAAATTCACCTTTGTTCAAAAACTGCCTTAAGTTGGCCCCTCCGGAATGCGGTGATTTTTTCGACCACCTCCAAATCAACTCAACTTTTGCACATATGACCTCTTGCACAAACAAAGCTAGGTTTCCAATATTTCATATTTTTTTTTGCATTTTTTTGAATTTATAATGACCAATAAACTGACTGGTCAAAACATCGGTCTATACCTCAAGGGGGCATTGTAAAATATTCTTTTTCCAAATTTTCTTTCACAGCCATGTTTGGCACATGAGGGTCACCATGTATAAGAAAACTTGGATGATTTGGAGCTGGTGGAAAAATTCACCTTTGTTCAAAAACTAGCTTAAGTTAAC
>NW_025228417.1:43876-44924 GCF_018294505.1 Triticum aestivum | reverse complement strand
GGGCCAAAAGGGTTCACAAAATACTCTACCGAGCTCACGAACATCGCTCGAACACAATCAGTTTTCAGACTTAGTGAAAACTGAGACACGCTGAAATATAACTCACGAAGGCATGTAAACGAGCTCGATGCACTCACTACGGTGCAAGTCATGGCAAGGAAAGCATATAACCAGCAAGAAGGCACAATGTGCTAGCTACACATGGCAAGAACAAAGGCATAGCATGCATGGAACACTAACGGTAGCATCGGCAAAATCGCAAACAAGTTGACGATCTGCCCAGATTAACAACGAAGCAAAAGTTGAGCTCGATTGAGTCAACCTAGAGCACTCCACATATGCAAACAAAGACATGGATGGATAGAGCATAACATAAATATCAAAACTCCCTTACTGATCATCCTCAAAAGAGGCACGGATCACTAGGAAACAAGCTGGACATATAGCATCATGAACTAAAATATCCCAGACTTAGTGAAAATCACTAAGTCCCTAAAATCTGCAATCTCAGGTACCTCTCTTCGCAAGCTTGCACAAGACAACACACACATCCTAAAAATGCATGGGTGGCACCTCCGGAAAGAAGACAAAATGCTTAACAATTCATCCCAAAGGGGCACAGGCATATCATGCACGAATTAAACATGGCAAAAATGACAAAAGTGCATGATGAACTAACGGATCTGCAATTTAACTCACGAAGCCACCTTCTAACAGCATTTTGGGCATCAAGATGACCTCAAATGCAAATGATGCAATGTAATGAAATGATGTACATGTTGAGACGAAGATTTTGATATATCATATGCCCAAAACGGAGCTACGGTTGCGGAGATACAAGCAGTCAAAGTTAGCACGAAAATTAGGGTTTCAGGAGTTAAAAGTCAACCTAGTGGATCTAGATCTGGCTCACGGATACCGAGGCGGCGGCGGTACTGTAGCTCGAGCCCGCCGGAGATGGCCGCGGCGGTGGCCGGAGAAAGGGGGAGCTCGCCGGGCCTTGGCCGGAGAGGAGGGGCGCCGGCCCGGACGACGAGGAGGCGCGACG
>NW_025228417.1:37760-42839 GCF_018294505.1 Triticum aestivum | reverse complement strand
CCCCCGAGTGGCTGGGCGCGGCGGCGGGGTGATGGGCGGACAATGTCCGTCGACGTCGGTTGTGTCCGGCGGCGGCGGAAGGAGTTGGATCTAGGGTTAGGGGGGAGAAGAACTGCGGATTTCAGAGGGGGGGTGTATATATAGGCATAGAGGGAGCTAGGAGAGTCCAAATGAGGTGCGGTTTCCGCCCACACGATCGTGATCGAACGCTCTAGGACATGGAGCAGAGTTTGGTGGGTTTTGGGCCAAATTTGGGGGGTGTTGGGCTGCAACACACACGAGGCCTTTTCGGTCCCTCGGTTAACCGTTGGAGTATCAAACGAAGTCCAAATGGTACGAAACTTGACAAGCGGTCTACCGGTAGTAAACCAAGGCCGCTTGGCAAGTCTCGGTCCAATCCGGAAATGTTTAATCCCCACACACCAAAGAAAGCTAGAAATGGCCACCGGAGGAGAACGAAGCGCCGGATTGCAAAACGGACAACGGGGAAAATGCTCGGATGCCTGAGACGAACACGTATGCAAATGCAATGCACATGACGACATGATATGAGATGCATGACACGCAAGCAATGACAACGCAACAACAGCGAATAACTGCACGACACCTGGCACATCGGTCTCGGGGCGTTACAACACTCCACCACTACGAGAGGATCTCGTCCCGAGATCTAGAATGGCACCGGAGGGACAACGGAAGAGAAAGAGAGGAGAGGTAAAACTAAGTTGCTCCTTTGACGAACGAGTGAAACCAAAGAACCTTGCGAGGTTGAACTAATTCGAGAAAAGAATAGAACGAAGGAGAACAAAGTCGAAAACACCCCGTTAGAAACTAGGGACAAAGAGCATTGCGAAACCTTGAGGTTGAAGGAAAGATATATATTGAGAACACTCCGGTTACAGAAGGGGATCAAGAAAGACCAAATTCGGGCAGCACTCCGGTTGGAAAGAAAAGAATTGAATAAGGTCTTGATAAGATGAGAAGATACTTGATGAAATCACAACACACTGCCACCGGAACTATTGCTTGAATGGAGCAAGGGGTAACAAAGATCTCAGACAGCACTCCTGTTGAGAAGGGAGTCAAAATTTGATAAGATGAGATAGCCCAAATGAAAACACGACACTCTGGTTGAGAAAGGGATGCAAGACTTGATAAGGCGAAAAGAACTTGAACAAAGGGGCACAATACTCCGGTTAAGCAAGATAGGGAAGGAATAAGAGTGATATAATTTGGACAGCACTCCATCTGTAAATGGAAGGAATTGAACTTGACAAGATGAGAGGATACTTGTAAAGAGGACACAACACTCAGATTAAAAGGATAGGCATGGAAAGATCATGATCTTTGACAAAACGAGATGATGGGTTGAAAAGATGAACAACAAGCTGCCAAGAATTTATTCCTCCTGAACAAACTCTGAAGGAAAGGATTAATCACTTGGATGAAACCAGAATAAGAATTATGTTATGCGTATCCTTCACCCATTTAAATTGATGACAAGCAACGGATTTGGCATACTACTTATTCTTGTAGAAATGATTAAGAGAGATATGGCGTAAACTTGAGAAGGTCTTCAACGAACCACCGGTAGGATTTGGAAAGAACGAATGAATTGATATGATAAAAAAGGAAGAGAAATCTTGAACGAACCACCGTAAGAATTGAAATTGAACGTAGCAAATGCACAAGTCCCCGGGAAGAATTGCAAAATGAATGAAGATACTTTAGGGTATTTAGATACATGAGAACGAAGAGAGCACGAGCCGATTAAAGATCACTTGAACAAGGCACCGGTAAGATCGGAGAATGATAACTGCAAACTGAGAATGAATAAATCTGAATTGATGGACTCCGGATGACAAACTGAGAAGACTCTTGAATAACTCCGGATGGATGAAAAGAATTCTCACGATTAAAACAATTATGAGAGGATGGCAACAAGCTAGCACCATGAATCTTGAAGAGAATAGAGCAAGATTAAAGAGAAACTCTTCTTCGGTCTTCAAATGATGAGAATGACACGAGAAACACCACCAAGAATTATTGAGGCACACCGGAACAATCAAAAGCGAAGAGGTTGAGCCAACTATAAAAAGAATTTGAAAGATCTTGGAGAAAAGTATTTGACTGATGATAACTCATCCTTACGTCAAACTTGGAGAAGAATTTAGGATAGCTCCAGGAAAATAAGAAGAGTCAGGTAAGATCCTGGAAAAAGACCTGTGGGTTAGGGCCCACTCAAAAGAACACCGTTGAAAAGATTTAAAAGAGATGTTGCACCGGTTGAATTAAATGACTTGAATGAGATACCAATCTCGAAAGAGCTTGAACGAATGCAGAGTGGAAACACAAATCTTCGAGATATCTTGAGCACTCCGGAACAATTTAATAGCGAGAGATGGATGATTAAGAGGTGCCGACATAAGAAAAGCATTGGAAAAAAAAAAGAAAAGGAGTATGCTTAATACCAAAGCTTGAATTAAATCCACCGGAGAAGAAAAGAACGAGGAATGACGAACTTGAAGCTCCATTAGAATCTTCATGAGAATCACCGGATAAGAACATTGACGGAAAAGAATGGAGAAACTTCACAAAAATAAAAGGATACTTGGATAAGAAATCTGAATCCTTGGAGAAAAACAAAGGGAGGGAGGGTGGGAAAAAAACAAAGGCAACTTGGAGACGGAAGAAATAACACCGTTGAGAAGAAGAGATAAATGATCTTGCCAATGTTGACGTGAACGGATCCACTTGAGGAGAGACACACCGGTTAAAAAAAAGGATTGACAAGACAGACTCGATGATCAAGAAGGATTAGTATTCACATAGGAATATGAGAACACCATTTGGAAAAGGTATAGAATCAACATTTGACTTCGAAGCAACTCGAATACCACAACTCAAAACAAAACAAAGGATGGCTTGCAGAATAAGCCGGAACAAACATATGATAGAGATTTCGTCCGAAGTTTTCGTGGTGGGGCCTACACGGGCTCGATCGTACAGCACCATCATGTACAAGGCAGTGCACATGACATACGAAGCGTCCCCGAGTCGGCATAGCCAAGGACTCTTTAAGACACAATGAGACCACTGTAAAACCAACCGTGAATAGGCGGACCACTAGACGTCGAACCCCAATTTCATATCATACATCTGTCGGAAAGATATCCTAAGAGCTACTTGAATTCCCACCTATGGAACTCCCGAAATTTTCCGGTTATTCAATCAGGTGTTGGGGATACAGGGGAAGCATAATATCTCACCCAAAACTAACAAATCCTACATCCAGCTGTATCCATCCTTCAACACATAACCAAGAAACCTTCGGAAATCATCTACCTCAACCTTCGAAAAGCATCCGTTATACAAGTTATGGCGATACTCCCGAACTCCCGCCCCAGTACTGGGTGGCGTCGAGGTTATCTCACCAACGAACTGCATAAAAGAGATTTTCGATGTCGGCGAACATATCTCAAGTATACCAGAATTGCAACGATAAAATTGTGACGACAACACCTCGGAGCTCAACTCCCCGGGACACTGCCACAACCCCTAAAGACAGGAGGCACCGAGAACAATGTTCTCGTCACAAAACCATCGGAACAAAACCAAGATACCCGCGTGATCCTAATTTTTTTTAGTGAAATTTGAGAAGAGAAGAGTCAAAACTCTACGTCAGGATGCCTTACCAGAGCGATGAGGAGACTGGGAAGTAAAAAGAATTCCTAACTCTCCGATATATAAAATCCTAAATGACTCAAAATATTTTTTTCTAGACTCAAACTCGGCCGCTAAAAACGATCAAGCAATGGGGCTCCTAAGGTCGGGGAAGGCTCTGATTACCAACTTGTAACGCCCTCGATGCGGCTATATCTCCCACGTGTCGAAGCACGACTTAGAGGCATAACCGCATTGAAAGCAATGTCGCAAGTGAGGTAATCTTCACACAACCCATGTAATACATAAGGGAAAGAGATACATAGTTGGCTTACAATCGCCACTTCACACAATTACATGAATAAAGCATTACATCATCCAGATACAATCAAGGTCCGACTACGGAACCAAAATAAAAGAAGAACCCCAAATGCGACAAAGGTCCCCGATCGACCCCAACTGGGCTCCACTACTGATCAACTAGAATGAAACAACACAAAGGGCAAGATCTTCATCAAGCTCCTCCTGAGCTTGGTTGCGTCATCTGCACGGACTCAGCGGCACCTGCAAGCTGGTTTTGGAAGTATCTGTGAGCCACGGGGACTCAACAATCTCGCACCCTCGCGATCAAGACTATTTAAGCTTATGGGTAAGGTAAAGATATGAGGTGGAGCTGCAGCGAGCGACTAGCATATATGGTGGCTAACATACGCAAATGAGAGCGAGAAGAGAAGGCAAAGCGCGGTCGATAAAAGTATGATCAAGAAGTGATCCTATAACAACCTACGTCAAGCATAACTCCAACACCGTGTTCACTTCCCGGACTCCGCCAGAAAGAGACCATCACGGTTACACACACGGTTGATGTATTTTAATTAAGGTCAACTTCGGGTTTTCTACAACCGGACGTTAACAAATTCCCATCTACCCATAACCGCGGGCACGGCTTTCGAAAGTTCAAATCCCTGCAGGGGTGTCCCAACTTAGCCCATGACAAGCTCTCACGGTCAACAAAGGAATAGACCTCCACCCGAGACGTTCCGATCAGACTCGGTATCCCGGTACAACAAGACATTTCGATAGGGTAAAACTAAACCAGCAACACCGCCCGAATGTGCCGACAAATCCCGATAGGAGCTGCACATATCTCTTTCTCAGGGCACACTCAGATAGGTCAAGCTACGAGTAGAACCAACCCTCAAGTTTCCCCGAGGTGGCCCCGTAGGCTGCCCAGTTCGGACCAACACTCAGAGGAGCACTGGCCCGGGGGGGGGGGGGTAAAATAATGATGACCCTTGAGTCCGCAAAACCCAAGGGAAAAAGAGGCTAGGTGGCAAATGGTAAAACCAATGTTAGGCATTGCTGGAAGAGCTTTACTTAAGGCGAACTGTCAAGGGGTTCCCATAATAGCCCAAC
>NW_025228417.1:35317-37547 GCF_018294505.1 Triticum aestivum | reverse complement strand
TTGGGCATTGCTGGAAGAGCTTTACTTAAGGCGAACTGTCAAGGGGTTCCCATAATAGCCCAACCGCGTAAGGGACGCAAAATCCGGGAACATAACACCGATATGACGGAAACTAGGGCGGCAAGAGTGGAACAAAACACCAGGCATAAGGCCGAGCCTTCCACCCTTTACCAAGTATATAGATGCATTAATTAAGTAAGATATATTGTGATATCCCAACAAGTAAACATGTTCCAACAAGGAACAACATCTCCGTGTTTCAACAAGGAACAAACTTCAATCTTCACCTGCAACTAACAACGCTATAAGAGGGGCTGAGCAAAGCGGTAACATAGCCAATCAACGGTTTGCTAGGACATGGTGGGTTAGAGGTTTGGCATGGCAATTTGGGAGGCTGACAAGCAAATGGTAGGCATCGTAGCATTGGCATAGCAAAAGAGCGAGCAAACTAGCATAGCAAAGATAGTAGTGATTTCGAGGGTATGATCATCTTGCCTGCACAGTTGTCAGAGTTGACTGGATCCTCACAAGCAAACTCAACGGGCTCCTCGGTAGCGAACGCGTCTCCCGGCTCTACCCAACAAGACAAATAAGCAACAAGGATACAATCAACCACGGGCAAGACCAAGCAATATGATGAAATGACGATATGCTATGCGGGATGCGATGCGGGATGCAAAATGCAAGATATGACAGGAAATGCATGAACCTGGCATCAACTTGGAAAACCAAGTGTGCCACTGGATAGAGGGGATGAAATCGCTTGAAAACGATATAAAGATCATAGGAATCGGAGCTACGGTTTGGAAATGGCAAGCGTTTTAAGATATGACACCGGTCTGCGATTTACAGCAAGTAGGCATCTAAATGCAAAGAAATGAACATGCTACAACCACCAAACATGAAAACAAAATACATGGCAGTGATGTACACAAGATGGTTGACAAAACACTAGCACTGAGCCATAGGCAAATTCATCCATTAAGAGGTTCAAACAAGCATGGATAAAACGCAAATGCAAAACAGATTCCAGACTTAGTGAAATTAACACTAGTCTGAAATTTCAGATCACGATGCTCTCTTCGGAGCAGCAAAACAACATGATAGAAAACCTGAACATGACAAGTCAGAACATGGCATGGAGCTACTCAACAAGCTTAACAAAACACCCAAAGTGACCTGGGGCCAAAAGGGTTCACAAAATACTCTACCGAGCTCACGAACATCGCTCGAACACAATCAGTTTTCAGACTTAGTGAAAACTGAGACACGCTGAAATATAACTCACGAAGGCATGTAAACGAGCTCGATGCACTCACTACGGTGCAAGTCATGGCAAGGAAAGCATATAACCAGCAAGAAGGCACAATGTGCTAGCTACACATGGCAAGAACAAAGGCATAGCATGCATGGAACACTAACGGTAGCATCGGCAAAATCGCAAACAAGTTGACGATCTGCCCAGATTAACAACGAAGCAAAAGTTGAGCTCGATTGTGTCAACCTAGAGCACTCCACATATGCAAACAAAGACATGGATGGATAGAGCATAACATAAATATCAAAACTCCCTTACTGATCATCCTCAAAAGAGGCACGGATCACTAGGAAACAAGCTGGACATATAGCATCATGAACTAAAATATCCCAGACTTAGTGAAAATCACTAAGTCCCTAAAATCTGCAATCTCAGGTACCTCTCTTCGCAAGCTTGCACAAGACAACACACACATCCTAAAAATGCATGGGTGGCACCTCCGGAAAGAAGACAAAATGCTTAACAATTCATCCCAAAGGGGCACAGGCATATCATGCACGAATTAAACATGGAAAAAATGACAAAAGTGCATGATGAACTAACGGATCTGCAATTTAACTCACGAAGCCACCTTCTAACAGCATTTTGGGCATCAAGATGACCTCAAATGCAAATGATGCAATGTAATGAAATGATGTACATGTTGAGACGAAGATTTTGATATATCATATGCCCAAAACGGAGCTACGGTTGCGGAGATACAAGCAGTCAAAGTTAGCACGAAAATTAGGGTTTCAGGAGTTAAAAGTCAACCTAGTGGATCTAGATCTGGCTCACGGATACCGAGGCGGCGGCGGTACTGTAGCTCGAGCCCGCCGGAGATGGCCGCGGCGGTGGCCGGAGAAAGGGGGAGCTCGCCGGGCCTTGGCCGGAGAGGAGGGGCGCCGGCCCGGACGACGAGGAGGCGCGACG
>NW_025228417.1:21076-35017 GCF_018294505.1 Triticum aestivum | reverse complement strand
CCGCGGTGGGAGGCGGCGGCGGCGGGGGTGACGTGGCGGCCCCCGAGTGGCTGGGCGCGGCGGCGGGGTGACGGGCGGACAATGTCCGTCGACGTCGGTTGTGTCCGGCGGCGGCGGAAGGAGTTGGATCTAGGGTTAGGGGGGAGAAGAACCGCGGATTTCCGAGGGGGGTGTATATATAGGCATAGAGGGAGCTAGGAGAGTCCAAATGAGGTGCGGTTTTCGCCCACACGATCGTGATCGAACGCTCTAGGACATGGAGCAGAGTTTGGTGGGTTTTGGGACAAATTTGGGGGGTGTTGGGCTGCAACACACACGAGGCCTTTTCGGTCCCTCGGTTAACCGTTGGAGTATCAAACGAAGTCCAAATGGTACGAAACTTGACAGGCGGTCTACCGGTAGTAAACCAAGGCCGCTTGGCAAGTCTCGGTCCAATCTGGAAATGTTTAATCCCCACACACGAAAGAAAGCTAGAAATGGCCACCGGAGGAGAACGAAGCGCCGAATTGCAAAACGGACAACGGGGAAAATGCTCGGATGCCTGAGACGAACACGTATGCAAATGCAATGCACATGACGAAATGATATGAGATGCATGACACGCAAGCAATGACAACGCAACAACAGCGAATAACTGCACGACACCTGGCACATCGGTCTCGGGGCGTTACAAGTTTCCCCCAACATCTTTGGTGCGCCAGGTAGAGGGCGTCGAGGTTGCGTGAACCTGATCCGGCGTTCACACGAGCTGGATCTTCATTTTCTTCATCGACATGCCACCGAAGAAGAAGGCTTCAGAGGCAGCTATTCCGTCCACGTCGATCCCACCGCCACCGGAGCAAACGGGTGGTGGGGTAGACGTCGGCGGAAGGACGGATGTCGACGAGGAGGCTCACGATGCTGCCAGGTCCAAGGGCAAAGCGGCGTAGACCTCGACCTCCGTGCTTCTTCCGCGCCCATCTCAGGAGGCGCAGGACCGACAGCGTCATGGTACTCGCAGTACCATACGTTTGTTGGGCCAATTTCAAGCTGGTGGATCCCGGGGCGCTCAAGACCAGCATGCACGCCAACATGCCAGCACGAGCGAGACACGGTCGCCCGGACGGGATAATGCTCCTTCTAACATAGTTAGAAGTCCGAGCATATCCCGCTCCTTGCGATGTCCGCCACTGCCGCCCGCCACTCCAGTAGAAGCTTTGGCGTGAGCTCAACTGCTCCTGGATTACCCTCCGACGTCATACAAGATCGACGAATGGAGGGCCACCATTCAGAGTCTCATCGGCTACGCCAACGGCGACACTCCACGGCAGCCGAGCACGTCGCTACCGCAGCAGGGTTGCCAGGCGCGAGCCGGTGGCGATGAAACTGGTGGGGGTGCAACCACCATGCAATCACCACCCCGAAGGCCAAGATCACCGACTCACCGGATCCACCTCGACAGCGACTCCACCGCATCGTCGGATCCACGAGCTCGTCGCGATCAGCGCCAAGTTCTTCACGATCGACAACAAGAAGACGCTCATACTCGCATCGAGCACCAAAGAGAAGCGCGATGTCAATCCGACAAGCGCGCTGGGCCCTCTGTTGACATGCATGCGCCAGGGGAACCGGGCGACTTGCCGTACGCGGTAGGTTGCCCTGCGTTCACTCGTGAGCTGCGGCAAGTCCAGTGGCCCAGCACGAAGAACTTCAAGCCAGACGTACCGGAGAAGTACGACGGCAAGACGCATCCGTCGGAGTTCCTCAGCATCTACACCATTGCGGTGCAAGCTGCTGGGGGGCGGGACGACAAGATCCTTGCCAACTACTTCCCGCTAGTGCTCAAGCACAACGTCAGATCCTGGCTCAAGCACTTGCCGGACAACTCCCTATCCTCTTGGGCCGACCTATGCCATCAGTTTGTCGGCGCCTTCACAGGCGGCCACAAGCCTCATGGCCAAGAGAGTGACCTTCATCTGCTCGCCCAGAAGGAAAGAGACCCCCTGCGCAAGTACATTCAAAGATTCAGCAGCGTACAGCACAACATCCTAGATGTCCACCCTGCCGCGGTAATCAGCGTGTTCCACCAGAACGTGCGGAATCGCAGGATGCAGGAGGAGATGGCGATGTGCGAGATCAGGGACGTCAGTGAGCTATATGCACTGGCCGACAAGTGTGCGCGTGCTGAGGAGGGGAGGAGACTCCTCGGAGAGAATGTAGGACCAGGAGGATCTGACAGTGAAGATGCTACCCCGGCAAGGAAAAACCGGCGGCGGAACAACAGGAAGAAAAAAGGCAAAGAGGTGCTAGTCGTTGAGCAGTCCGGCAAGAAGCCCAAAGCTGGTAGCTCCGGCAAGGAGGTTGCCGCAGAGGCTGTGGCGGTCGCCGACAAGCAGGACAGCACCAACAAGCAGTACTGCAAGGTCCACCGCACCAAGGGCCATGACCTCCAGAGCTGCAAGAAGGCCAAGCAGCTCGTTGAGCAGCAAAAGGCTGAATACGAGCGGCGCAACAAGGAGAAAGCCCAGACAGGTGCTGGAGGAGCTAGCAAGAAACGTCCCTGCCGAGGAGGACGCCGCGGCAAGGCCAAGAAGCGGCAAGGAGACAGACCTCCCCGCGGCCGCGACAAGGATGAAGATGACAACGACGATGAGGATATGGATGAAGATGAGACCGATGAGCAGGAGTTCCAGAAAGCCATAGAGGTCCTGTGCGTTGACGGTGGTGCTTCTCTGCATACTTCGCACCGCCAGCTCAAGCAGTGGGTGCGGGAAGTTAACGCAGCAGAACCACCCGTCGAGTCACGCAAGCCTCTGAAATGGTCCAGCACGCCTATCATCTTTGATATTGAGGACCACCCTGATCGCATAACTGCGGTCGGTTGCTTGCCGATGTTGGTTTCACCAACTATCCGCAACCTCAAGGTCACTAAGATGTTAGTTGACGGCGGGGCCGGCTTGAACCTGATCTCCTCCGCGGTACTCCAGAAACTCCAGATCCCTAACAGCGAGCTCGAAGAGACCGGTACGTTCCAAGGAATCAACCCGGGAAGGAGCAAGCCGAAGGGAAAGATCACGTTGCCGGTAACATTTGGCAGCAAGTTGAACTTCAGGACTGAGAGGGTCACTTTCGATGTTGCTGATTTTCCATTGCCCTATAATGGGATACTTGGCCGTCCAGCGCTCGCCAAGTTCATGGCAGCCTCTCACTATGCCGACAACATACTGAAGATACCAAGCCCGATAAGTGTTATCTCTGTCCCTGGCGACAAGAAGGATGCTCTTATCTGCGCCGACAAGATCTACTGGGAAGCAGCAGCCGCCATAGATCGCAAGTCACTTGCCACCGAAGCTCCCGGGGGGAGGAAGAAGACCAAGTCCGGCAAGAGCTCTGATGCCCACTCCGGCAAGCGCACCTCTTCGGAGTGCTGCACTACCGTCGAGGACGCACCATCGAGCTCCACCCGTCAAGTGTAAGAAGGCAATGGAAGCTCCACCTAAGACCAAGAAGGTGCCCGCCAAGGAGGATGGCACTGGTGGTACCTTCACCATCAGTGCCACTCTCGACCCCAAATAGGAAAGCGCGCTCGTTGCTTTCCTGCGGGAGAACGTCGACGTGTTTGCATGGCAACCGTCTGACATCCCCGGTGTTCCCAGGAAAGTAATTGAGCACCACCTTGCCGTCTATCCTCATGCGCGGCCCATCAAGCAAAAAGTCAGGAAGCAGGCAGTGGAGCACCAAGAATTCATCGCAGAAGAAATCAAGAAATTGGAAACAGCAGGCCTTGTCAGAGGAGTGCTCCATCCTACGTGGTTGGCCAATCCTGTAGTCATGCGCAAGGCTAACGGAAAATGGAGACTTTGTATCGACTTCACCGATGTCAATAAAGCTTGTCCCAAAGACCCATTTCCCTTGCCGCGCATCGATCAGATTGTTGACTCCACGGCCGGATGTGATTTGCTCTCATTTCTTGATGCATACTCAGGATACCATCAGATCTTCATGGCAGAAGAGGATGAAGAGAAGACCGCATTCATCACCCCGTGTGGCACGTACTGTTTCGTACGGATGGCTTTCGGTTTGAAGAATGCTGGTTCAACATTCGCGAGGGTAGTCCAACATGCTTTTGAGCTGCAGATGCACAGAAATGTGGAAGCCTACATGGACGACATAGTGGTCAAGAGCAAGGACAGGGCGACCCTGATTCAAGATTTAGACGAAACATTTGCAAATCTGCGCAAGATCAACCTCAAGCTTAACCCCGAGAAGTGCGTGTTTGGAGTCCCCTCCGGCAAGCTTCTCGGGTTCTTTGTGTCTCAGCGGGGAATTGAAGCCAATCCCAACAAGATCAAGGCCATTGAGCAGATTGAAGCACCAAAGCGCGTCAAGGATGTACGAAGGCTTGCCGGTTGCGTGGCTGCTCTCAGCAGGTTTATCTCTAGATCTGCTGAGCGCGCCCTGCCATTTTTCAAAATCTTGAAAAAGGTAGGTCCAATGAAATGGACTCCAGAGGCGGAGGCTGCGCTGCAGGACTTGAAGAGATACCTGTCCTCCACTCCAACACTTGTCGCACCTAAACCACAAGAGAAGTTGCTGCTGTATATAGCGGCAACCAATCAAGTGGTTTGTGCTGCGTTAGTGGCGGAAAGGGAGGCGGATGATGAGCCAGCAACCACGGCAGATGCATCCAGCGACAAGCAAGGGGCTTCGCCGACAAGCTCTGGTCCCGACAAAGATGGATCTGCGTAGGAGCATGAAAAGATGCAGAAGAGAATGGTGCAGCGCCCAGTTTACTTTGTCAGTTCCCTTCTGCAGGGGGCTAGGTCAAGGTACTCTGGTGTGCAAAAATTGCTTTTCGGCCTCCTCATGGCCTCGAGATCACAGTCGTCACTCGTTTTCCGCTGAAGAGGATACTGCAAAATCCAGAAGCAACAGGCAGGATTGTCGAGTGGGCACTGGAAATGTCAAGCTTTGGCCTCAAGTTTGAGAGCACTTCAACTATCCAAAGCAGAGCATTGGCAGAATTCATAGCAGAATGGACGCCAACACCAGATGAAGAAACTCCAGAGACGAGCATCCCCGTCAAGGAAGCGAGCAAAGAGTGGCTGATGTACTTTGATGGTGCTTTCTCGCTGCAAGGCGCCGGTGCGGGCGTGCTACTTGTCGCACCCACCGGAGAGCACCTCAAGTACGTAGTCCAGATGCACTTTCCCAAGGAGCAAGTAACGGACAATACTGCAGAGTATGCAGGTTTGCTTGTCGATCTCAGGATCGCAGCAGACCTTGGGATCAAGAAGCTCATTGTCAGGGGTGACTCACAGCTTGTCATCCGCCAAGTGAACAAGAACTATCAGAGTCCGTTGAGGGAAGCCTACATTGATGAAGTGAGAAAGCTAGAAGAGCACTTTGACGGCCTACAAATGGAACATGTTCCGAGAGCTCAGAACGACATTGCCGATGGCCTGTCAAAGTGCGCCGCACTAAAGTTACCTATGGAACCAGGGATCTTTGTGCTCAAGCTAACTCAACCATCTGTAACACCATCAACTGGACAGAGCAAAAAGAGGAAGTTGATTTCCGGTGACTATTTTCCAGCAGAGCTCCCCGAAGCCACCGCCAAGAAGGTCCCCAAGATCAACACCAAGGATGTTGAGGAGCAGTCTGCTCCGGCAAGCCTTATGGTTTGTTCCGTCGTAGCAAACGCTCCCGACAAGCTTTGCTCCGGCAAGCTTGCCAGGGAACATCAAGCTCCGGCTGACCCGCAGGTTCTCGCCGTAGAAGCGGATGTTCCCGCAGCAGCAGATGTGCCTTTAGTCCTTGTTGTCGAACCACGAGCTCCAGCATGGGCACAGCAGATTGTCCATTTCCTTCAGACAGGAGAACTTCTCGAAGAGCAAGAAGAAGCGGAAAAAGTAGCCCGGCAGTCAAGTATGTACCAGTTTGTCGACAACACACTGTATAGAAGAAGACTCAACGGTGTGAAATTGAAGTGTATTTGCCGGGAAGACAGACAAAAGCTGTTGGCAGAGATACATGGAGGCATATGTGGTCACCACATTGGCACAAGAGCACTTCCCGGAAAAGCGTTCTGGCAAGGTTTCTTTTGGCCGACAGCCCTCCAGGATGCAACTGCACAAGTAACTAAGTGTGAAGCGTGCCAGTTCCATTCCAAGCAGATACACCAGCTAGCTCAATCTCTCTAGACGATCCCTTTATCCTGGCCATTTTCGGTCTGGGGGCTCGATATCCTCGGCCCCTTTCCCCGAGCTGTCGGGGGCTTTGAGTACTTGTACGTTGCAATCGACAAGTTCACAAAGTGGCCGGAAGTGGAACCAGTGAGGAAGGTGACAGCACAGTCAGCAGTCAAGTTCTTCAGGTCAATTGTTTGCCGTTTCGGGATCCCTAGCAGGATCATCACCGACCACGACACACAATTCGCGAGCCGCACCTTCATGCAGTACGTCCAAGATCTTGGCGCCAAGGTCTGCTTCGCTTCTGTTGCTCATCCGAGAAGCAACGGTCAAGCGGAGAGGGAAAATGCTGAAGTGCTGCACGGGCTCAAGACCAGGACTTTCGACAGGCTGCGCAAGTGCGGACGGAACTGGATCGAGGAGCTGCCGGTGGTTCTTTGGTCGATCAGGACGACGCCAAATCGAGCCACTGGCCAGACACCTTTCGCTCTAGTCTATGGAGCAGAGGCAGTTCTCCCCACGGAACTCGTATACGGGTCGCCTCGGGTGCTCGCTTATGATGAGCTTGAGCAAGAGCAGCTGCGACAAGATGACGCGCTGCTCCTCGAGGAGGATCGTCTTCAGGCTGCTGTACGAGCTGCTCGATACCAGCAAGCTTTGCACCGCTACCATAGCAGCAAAGTTAATGCCAGAAGCTTCGAGGAAGGCGACCTTGTTCTTCGGCACGTTCAGTCCGCCAAGAATTCCAACAAGTTGACGCCGAAGTGGGAAGGCCCTTACCGGGTGAAACGAGTCACTAGGCCTGGCGCTGTCCGCCTTGAGACCGAAGATGGCACTCCGGTGAGCAACTCCTGGAACATTGAGCATCTTCGTAAGTTTTACCCGTAGGGCGCGGTTGCCGGAACCCATTCCAGCAACCACCTTTTGTACAAGTCTTGCCGATGTTGCATGTAATCCTTTGTACAAAGCCGGGCGCAGATCCCGTGCATAAGTAAAACTCATGTGCTCTGCACATCTTGTCAGTTTCATGCATTATATCTTTTTCTTGCATGTGTTATCTGACACTTTGTGCAGCACCAATCCCCGGTAAGCAATAACGAGCCGTAAGGCTCCATATCGTTATTTTCTCTTCTTTCTTTTTCTCAAAGGAAGGAAGATTCCCTCGCGCACAAGTTTGCCGGGGGGAGGAGAAGATAATGATGTGGAACAGGCGTCGTTCAAGAAAGTTTTGCCTTGACGGAAACCTTGCCGGGAAGCAAATGACAGAAAAGCTAAGTTGCCAAAGTTTGAGCAATTAGTTTTAATTTTTAAGTTATCTTCCTCGAACGACCGTGCTTTGTATGGAAAACCTGTGCGCGGAGGAACGAACTCGTAGCTAGTTGCGCCCTTACTTTGTTTCGAGTCCGCTCAACAACTTAAGTGTGCTGCAACTAGTCGCGACAAGGTTTCTTGTCGGAAGCGGCACCGCCAGCAGGCTGCTAACGTCCCGCACTCAGCGCTCGCGGCTCGGGTGCCTACGCCGACAAGTTTCCCTAAAAGCGTAGGGTAAAAACATACAAAGGAAGGAATCTAGTAAAGGAAATAACGTAGCAATCGATACCAGAAATAGAGTTATATTACAAGATAGCTTGTCGCAGCTCTAACAGATTGTTCTCATAACATGATTAGCAGCGACAAGGAAAAAGAAGAAACGGGCGGCCTAATCTACGCGATCGCCCTCAACCCTCTTGATCTCGCTCACCTTGTCCACAATGGGTGCGACAAGGGCCTTGAGCGCTTCCAGATTAGCATCCAGCGGCAAGGATTTGAGGACGTTGGTGAGGTTGAGGCCTGGATTGCGGAAGGCCACCTTCATCAGCACCTTCTGGAGAGCTCCTGCGCAGATCTTGCGCGACTCGTCGGCCAGCTGCTTGGGGATCTTCTCCCGGAGTCGCTGGAGTGCCGTCGCCACGCCCTGGAAGAATAGGCTGAGCTTGGCGCTGGGTTGGAGATGCTCATCGGAAGAGTACCCGAGGTCTTCCATCCCCAGCTGCGCCAGCTCCCCGTCGATGACTACGGCGATGTTCACCAGACCCTCGGTCCAGTGCTCCACAGTCTCCCTGAATGCGGTCTGGGTGACGGCAATGCTCGCCAGCAGCGCCTCGTCGGCATTGATCTTCTCCGACAAAGTCACCTCTCGCTCCTTGGCGCCGTCCAGCGTCTGAGTCAGCGTGGCCAGCTTCAGCTCGAGATCTGCGTTGTAATCCTTGGCGGCGCTGAGCTCCTTGCTCCTTTCAGCAAGAAGACCCTGCAGCTCACCATGAGCAGCAGTATCCTTCTCGCGCTCGCGCTTGAGCACAGCAAGCTCCTCGCCGCTCGTCTTGAGGTTGGCCTCCAACTGCGTCACCCTCGTCTCCAGCTCCTTCTTGGCGGCCTCTGCAGTTGCGGCAACATCCCTTGCTTCCGTGAGAGCCCCGCCAAGTGTTTCCTCGCGCGCGACAAGCTCCTCCTCGTAGCTGTCAAGGTTGGCCTTCCGCTGCACCAACTCGCCTTCTCGCGCGGACTGCTTCTCGGCAGCAAGCCTTTGTTCCTCCTCAGCTTCGGCCTTCTCGAGAAGGAAGGCTGTACGCTCCTCGGCGAGTCGCTCCCGCTCCTGTGCCAGGGATCGGAGAGCTTCTTGATTGAGGCACCGGAGCTCCTCCGTGCGTTTCTCCATATCGACTCCCGCCTTCGCGACAAGCGCTTCCCGGGAAGCTAGCTTGGCTTGTCGTGCGCGGTAGAGTGACAGCAGCTTCCGCAGCAGCTGCTCCTCCTCAGGCTCGCCACTGCTGCTGCTTGGCGCATCGACCAACGACAGCCGGCGGAGGTGAGCAGCTCCTCATCGAAAGTTTCTCCTTCGACCGGCGCCCTGGAGCTCGATGCCCAGGGAAGCTTGATGAAGATATCATCGCCGGCCTTCAAGTAGGCGCCGGGCTGGGGCTCTTCGGAGCCTGGCTCCACGGCAGCTGCGGAGGGATCGACGGTCGGCGTAGCACCTGGCGCTCCTGCGGCCTCAGGGCCGTTAGTGCGATCGCCGGATCCCTCGGCAGCTTCTGCGGCGACAGCTTCGGCAGCCTCTTCGCCGGCGGGCTCATCAGCGCCGGCCTCTCCTTCGGTGGCGACGGCGTCGTCGGCACTGCCATGCGCGCCCTCCTCGCCGGCGCCCTCGGTCTCCATCGGCTCCGTAGCAGATGGACCTGACGGACGGAAAAGGGAGAGAAGTCAGGCAAATATGTAAAGAGAAAATCAGAAGAAGAAGAATCCAAGGGAAGTTTTTAGACAAGTGGATTACCTGTACCAAGATCTGCAGTTGCGATCTCAACCACCGCAGGGTCGTTGGTGCTATTCCTTGCCGGAGAGCTGCCCCTTGCGGGAGAGTTCTCCCTTGCCGGAGAGCGCTCCCTTGCCGGGGACTCCTCCCCTGGCGGCGTAGTCGAAGCAGATGGCACTTCGGGAGCAGCTTCCGGGCACTCCTGGTGGGGCTGTTCTGCTCCTACACAAATCAACAGTCAAGATATCAGCAAAGGAAAAAGCACTCATGCGCGCCTGACAGCAGGAAGCAAACTATGAACTTACGCTGGGGGCTGCGCTGGGGGCTGCTTTGGGTAGTAATTGCCGGGTCCGTCAAGGTGGTCTCAAACACACCCCCTGCTGACACGGTGGGGTCATCATCGATGACAATCACCGCGGCCTTGGCTTTCTTCGCCGCTCTCTGTGCCAGCGTCCTGAAAAGGAATAGGTTCAGATTGAAGCAAGTCAGATACAAGACAAAAACAGCAAGAATTGAAGAACTACAAGAGCACCAAAGAAACTTACTCTTCCTCTTCCTCGTCAGAGCTGAGCGCGGAGAGGTCGAAGTCCGGCTCCCCTCCGGTGCGGCGAGGCGGAGGAGTAGGTTCCCTTGCCCGCTTGGCAGGGGCGGTAGCGGTGGACCGGGAAGATCCCGCTCCAGTTGTCGCAGCAGCGTGAGGCGCTCCTGCGGCAACAGTACTTGCCGCGGTAGAGTGTGTCGCACGGCTCGGCGGCTGTTGGCTCGTTTGTCGCCCCGCTACGTCCCCGGCCTTGCGGAGACGCCTTCTTGGCGGGGCCGGGGGCTCCGCCTGCGGCAAGCTGTCTGAAGGTTCGAGCTCTTCCTCGCCGGGCTCGCTCGGCTCAACTTCAGGGCCGGCAAGATCTTCCTCGCCAGCAAACTCCTCGCGCTCGGAAAGGCTCACCGCCTCTGCCGCCTCTGCCTCCTCCACGGTGAACCCGAACGCGCCCGCGGCAGCTGCTGCCCCAGCCTCTTCTGCCCTAGTGGCGATGCGCTGCAGCTCCGCGTCGGTAGTGTCGCGGGTGAGGCTCTTCTGCTCGTCGGCGCGGACCGGCACTTCTACCAAGTCGTCGAAGAACGCTTGCACGACGTCATCCGCAGGTTCTTGCCAAGTTGGGGCAATTCCGTGTGAATCGCACAACGGCATCATCGCGCGGATCCGGTCAAGCGACGAATTGTTGCACAGCGGAACGACGCTCCTCGGCAGCGTGAATGGATGTTGGGGATCTCATTTGAACAACTCCAGGAGCATTGCATCCAGCTCCAGGACGGTGAAGTTGAAGTTGAGGCCCGGGCGCAGCCTCATGATATCCGCCGAGTTCTTGAACTCCCAGGCGGGTCTCCCCCTCTCCTGCAAGGGGGCGATGCGGCGGCGAAGGAAATCCACGCCGACATCGCCTATATTGAGCCCGGCAAGCCGGAGACGAAGGATCCTGGTGATGGCGATCTTCAGCCTCTCGTCTTCTGGGGCCACGTTGCTCCAATCATTACCACGCACTATTGGGGCTTGGCGCAGGGCAGTGAATGGCTGCGGGTTCTCCTCGACGATCCAGCACCACTCCGCTCTCCACTCCTCCCACTTGCTGCGGAGCTCACCCTCCAGATATGCCTCCTTCTTGCCGACTCTCGAGATCCAGGCGATCCCTCCGGCAAGCGGCTCTCCTCTCTCGACTCGAGGCATGAAGAAGTGGCGGAAAAGGGCTATGTTGGGGTGGACTCCGACAAAGTTTTCGCACAAATGTGCGAAAACCGCCATGGTCAGAACGGCGTTGGGGGTGAAGACAAGGAGTCGGAACCCGTAGGTGTTCATGATGTCGCAGAAGAAATCAGAAAAGGGCAGGCAGAGCCCGCAATAGAAGAACAACGCGAAGAAGGGGTACCCGCTTGGAGCCAGTTCCGAAGCTGCAGCCGGGAGTACCCTCGTGCGCGGATGCGCACGCGTCTCCGTCGACCAGAAGAGGTAGTAGTACTCCCTCAGCTCCTGCGCATCGAGCTGAGGGGGGAAGAGGGCCCTCTCCTTCCGCAGCGCCGCGGGCCGCTGCACCTCGGCCAACTTCACGCCCTTCCCCTTGTCGGCTTTTGGAGCCATGGCGGAGGTGGTGGGGGAGATCGGCGGCGTTGGTGATGCTGGTGGCAATGGGGAGCGGAGCGCTGCTCTCTTTCTGCTTCGAGAAGAAGGGGGGAGCGGCGGAGATTTCTGGAGTTGGAGCAACAAACGGCGAGATGGGCGAACTGTGCCTGTTTCCCCTGCTTATAAAGAGGGAGGGGGCGGACGTTTCGCCGTTCCGAATAAAGAAACCACCCACGATCTCTCCCACGATGCCGCATTCGACGCGTGCCGATAGGGAGGGCGCGGTGGATACGGAGTCAGATACGGCGTAACCCAGGCCGCGTGTGCCCGTGCCCTGTTTTGGGCCTGGCCCAACAGCGTTCGGCACCGTGTATGGCCCAGGCCCGGGGGCTCCTGTCGGTGTACTAGAATAGGGGTACCCTAGTATCCCGAACTTGTGCACGGGCAGTTGCAGCACCCCGCGGCAAGGCTTGCCGGGCGACCGCCAAGGTCCTCCGTGGTTCCTTTGGAGCCATTCAAGAACAAAGTATTTAAGCTCAGGAGACAAGGCCCCGACAAGAGGAGTTTGCCGGGAAGGCCAACCAAGGCATTTCAAAGAACCTGCCGCGACGCGCCGCGCGTCCCGGCAAGGCCCGATGAGCGACAAGCTTCCGGGCGCGACAAGACAACGACCGCGGCAAGGCACTTGCCGCGGCAAGCGGCCACTCTGTGCCCACGCTCCAGCGCATCCACCAACGTGTCGCTTTGGGGGCCTTTCCAGGCGCGCGTGGCGGAAGGCTGTGCAGCCAGCGGTGCGCGGTGGCATGCGAAGCTGACAAGACTACCATCATGGCGAGTGGTGGCGTCCCTGACGGTACCTTTCTGCACTGTTTGGGCGATGCATACAGGCATTTAATGCCTTTGTCCCCTGCCATCAGGGTTAGGTAGGATGCACTGTACAGGTAGCTGTACCAACCACCTCTCTTTTTACATTCTTGCCCTCGTCTACGTTGCCACCTATCGGTGACCCCTTTAGCATATAAAAGGAGGCCCATGCACAACGTAGGGGGGGTTCGGATCATTCGGAAGCCAGAAAAGCACTTAGCTCTCTCTCTAGCAAGAAGAGAATAGAATCAGACAAGCAACAGTAGGAGTGTTATCTCTCCGGAGATCTCCGAAGCTGGGTAAACTGCTCGTGTGCTTCGCCTTGATCCGCTCTTCGTGCGACCTCCACCCCCGCCGAACCGAAAGGGGCTCGGTCCACCGATCCCATAGGTGTTCGTGGATCAGTTTCCCCCGAATTTTTTTTGAATTTTTTTGAATTTATAATGGCCTATAGACTGACTGGTCAAAACATCGGTCTATACTTCAAGGGGGCATTGTAAAATATTTTTTTTCCAAATTTCATTTCAACTCAACTTTTGCACACATGACCTCTTGCACAAACAAAGCTAGGTTTACAAGGTTTTATATTTTTTTGAATTTGTTTGAATTTATAATGGCCTATAGACTGACTGGTCAAAACATCGGCCTATACCTCAAGGGGGCATTGTAAAATATTCTTTTTCCAAATTTTCTTTCACAGCCATGTTTGGCACATGAGGGTCACCATGTACAAGAAAACTTGGATTATTTGGAGGTGGTGGAAAAATTCACCTTTGTTCAAAAACTAGCTTAAGTTAACCAAATGGCCCCTCCGGATTGCGGTGATTTTTTTGACCACCTCCAAATCAACTCAACTTTTGCACACATGACCTCTTGCACAAACAAAGCTAGGTTTCCAATGTTTTATATTTTTGTGAATTTTTTTGAATATATAATGACCTATAGACTGAGTGGTCGAAACATCGGTCTATACCTCAAGGGGGCATTGTAAAATATTGTATTTTCCAAATTTTAATTCATAGCCATGTTTGGCACATGTGGGTCACCATATAAAAGAAAATATGGGTGATTTGGAGGTGGTGGAAAAATCTACCTTTGTTCCAAAACTGGCTTAAGTAGACCAAATGGCCCCTCCGGAATGCGGTGCTTTTTTCGACCACCTCCAAATCAACTCATTTTTTGCTCACATGACCTCTTACACAAACAAAGCTAGGTTTACAAGGTTTTATATTTTTTTGAATTTGTTTGAATTTATAATGACCTATAGACTGACTAGTCAAAACATCGGTCTATACCTCAAGGGGGCATTGTAAAATATTATTTTTCAAACTTTTCATTCATAGCCATGTTTGGCCCATGTGGGTCACAATGTACAAGAATATTTGGGTGATTTGGAGGTGGTGGAAAAAATCACCTTTGTTCCAAAACTAGCTTAAGTTAGACCCTCCGGATTGCGGTGATTTTTTCGACCACCTCCAAGTCAACTCAACTTTTGCACACATGACCTC
>NW_025228417.1:17781-19257 GCF_018294505.1 Triticum aestivum | reverse complement strand
AAACATCGGTCTATACCTCAAGGGGGCATTGTAAAATATTGTTTTTTCCAAATTTTAATTCATAGCCATGTTTGGCACATGTGGGTCACCATATAAAAGAAAATATGGGTGATTTGGAGGTGGTGGAAAAATCTGCCTTTGTTCCAAAACTGCCTTAAGTTAGACCAAATGGCCCCTCCGGAATGCGGTGCTTTTTTCGACCACCTCCAAATCAACTCATTTTTTCTCACATGACCTCTTACACAAACAAAGCTAGGTTTACAAGGTTTTATATTTTTTTGAATTTGTTTGAATTTATAATGACCTATAGACTAACTAGTCAAAACATCGGTATATACCTCAAGGGGGCATTGTAAAATATTATTTTTCCAACTTTTCATTCATAGCCATGTTTGGCCCATGTGGGTCACAATGTACAAGAATATTTGGGTGATTTGGAGGTGGTGGAAAAAATCACCTTTGTTCCAAAGCTGGCTTAAGTTAGACCCACCGGATTGCGGTGATTTTTTCGACCACCTCCAAGTCAACTCAACTTTTGCACACATGACCTCTTGCACAAACAAAGCTAGGTTTCCAAGGTTTTATATTTTTTTGATTTTTTTTTGGTTTTTTTTGAATTATAGACTGACTGGTCAAAACATCGGTCTATACCTCAAGGGGGCATTGTAAAATATTATTTTTCCAAATTTTAATTCATAGCCATGTTTGGCACATATGGGTCTCCATGTACAAGAAAATTTGGGTGATTTGGAGGTGGTGGAAAAATTCACCTCTGTTCAAAAACTGCCTTAAGTTGGCCCCTCTGGAATGCGGTGATTTTTTCGACCACCTCCAAATCAACTCAACTTTTGCACACATGACCTCGTGCACAAACAAAGCTAGGTTTCCAAAGTTTTATATTTTTTTTGAATTTTTCTCAATTTATAATGACCTATAGACTGACTGGTCAAAACATCAGTCTATTTCACAAGGGGGCATTGTAAAATATTCTTTTTCTGAATGTTATTTCATAGCCAGGTTTGGCACATGTGGGTCACCATGTACAAGAAAACATGGATGATTTGGAGGTGGTGGAAAAAATCACCTTTGTTCAAAAACTGGCTTAAGTTATCAAATGGCCCCTCCGGAATGGGGTGATTTTTTCGACCACCTCCAAATCAACTCAACTTTTGCACACATGACCTCTTGCACAAAAAAAGCTACATTTCCAAGGTTTTATATTTTTTTGCATTTTCTGAATTTATAATGACCTATAGACTGACTGGTCAAAACATCGGTCTATACCTCAAGGGGGCATTGTAAAATATTATTTTTCCAAATTTTAATTCATAGCCATGTTTGGCACATGTGAGTCACCATGTACAAGAAACTTTGGGTGATTTGGATGTGGTAGAAAATTCACCTTTGTTCAAAAACTGGCTTAAGTTAGACCAAATGGCCCCTCCGGAATGCGGTGATTGTTTCGACCACCTCCAA
>NW_025228417.1:15203-15742 GCF_018294505.1 Triticum aestivum | reverse complement strand
CTTAAGTTGGCCCCTCCGGAATGCAGTGATTTTTTCGACCACCTCCAAATCAACTCAACTTTTGCACATATGACCTATTGCACAAACAAAGCTAGGTTTCCATGGTTTTATATTTTTTGAATTTTTTTAAATTTATAATGACCTATAGACTAACTAGTCAAAACATTGGTCTATACCTCAAGGGGGCACTGTAAAATATTATTTTTCCAAATTTTAATTCATAGCCATGTTTGGCACATGTGGGTCACCCTGTACAAGAAAATTTGGGTGATTTGGAGGTGGTGGAAAAATTCACCTTTGTTAAAAAACTAGCTTAAGACCAAATGGCCCCTCCGGAATGCGGTGATTTTTCGACCACCTCCAAATCAACTCAACTTTTGCACACATGACCTCTTGCACAAACAAGGCTAGGTTTCCAAGGTTTATATTTTTTTGAATTTTTTTGAATTTATAATGACCTATAGACTAACTGGTCAAAACATCTGTCTATACCTCACGGGGGCATTGTAAAATATTATTTTTCGAAATTTTAATACATA
>NW_025228417.1:0-14006 GCF_018294505.1 Triticum aestivum | reverse complement strand
CTAGGTTTCCAAGTTTTTATATTTTTTTGAATGTTTTTGAATTTATAATGACCTATAGATTGACTGGTCAAAACATTGGTCTATACCTCAAGGGGGCATTGTAAAATATTATTTTTCCAAATTTTAATTCATAGCCATGTTTGGCACATGTGGGTCACCATGTACAAGAAACTTTGGGTGATTTGGAGGTGGTGGAAAAATTCACCTTTGTTCAAAAACTGGCTTAAGTTAGACCAAATGGCCCCTCCGAAATGCGGTGATTGTTTCGACCACCTCCAAATCAACTCAACTTTTGCACACATGACCTCTTGCACAAACAAAGCTAGGTTTCCAAGGTTTTATACTTTTTGAATTTTTTTGAATTTATAATGACCTATAGACTGACTGGTCAAAACATCGGTCTATACGTTAAGGGGGCATTGTAAAATATATTTTTTCCAAATTTTCTTTCATAGCCATTGTCAGGGAAACTGATCCACGAACACCTATGGGGCCGGCGGACCGGGCCCCTTTCGGTTCGGCGGGGGGCGGAGATCACACGAAGAGCAGATCGAGGCGAGGCACATGAGCAGTTTACCCAGCTTCGGAGCTCTCCGGAGAGATAACACTCCTACTACTGCTTGTCTGGTTGTATTATCTTGTGTTCTTGCTCTCGAGAGCTAAGTGTTCTCTCTGGGTTACGAATGAGTCGAACCGAACCTTCCCTACGATGCGCATGGGCCTCCTTTTATACGCTAAAGGGGTCACCGACAGGTGGCAACACAAAGAAGGGTACAAATGTAAAAAGTGAGGTGATTGGTACAGTTACTTGTACAGTGCACCCTACCTAACCCTGACGGCAGGGGACAAGGGAATTAAATGCCCGTGTGAGTCGCCTAAACAGTGCAGAAAGGGACCGTTAGAGGCGCCACCGTTCGCCACGATGGCGATCTTGTCAGCTTCGCATGCCACTGCGCACCGCTGGCTGCACAGCCTCCCGCCACGCGCGCCTGGAGAGGCCCCAGAGCGACACGTTGGCGGATGAGCTGGAGCATGGGCACAGAGTGACCGCCTGCCGCGGCAAGCGCCTTGCCGCTGCTGCTATCTTGTCGGGTCCGGAGGCTTGTCGCTCACCAGGCTTCGAGGTACCTTGGTTGGTCTTCCCGGAAAGCTCCTCTTGCCGGGGCCTTGTTGCCTTGCCGGAGCGCGTGGCGCGTTGTGGCAAGTTCCTTGAAGTGCCTTGGTTGGCCTTCCCGGCAAGCTCCTCTTGCCGGGGCCTTGTCTCCTGAGCTTAAATACTTTGTTCTTGAATGGCTCCAAGGGAACCACGGAGGATCTTGGCGTTCGCCCGGCAAGCCTTGCCGCGGGGTGCTGCAATTGCCCTTGCACAAGTTTGGGATACTAGGGTACCCCTATTCTAGTACACCGACAGGAGCCCCCGTGCCTGGGCCAGACACGGTGCCGAGCGCTGTTGGGCCAGGCCCAAGACAGGGCATGGGCACACGCGGGCTGGGCCACGCCGAATCTCGCTCCGTATCCACCGCGCTCTCCCTAAAGGCGCGCGTTGAATGCGGCGTCGTGGGAGAGATCGTGGGTGGTTCTTTATTTGGAAGGGCGAAACATCTGCCCCGTCCCTCTTTATAAGTAGAGGAAACAGGGGCAGTTCGTTCCCCCTTGCTGGTTGCTACTACTCCACCTTCACGAACCTCCGCCGCTCCCCCCCTTCTTCTCGAAGCCGAGAGAGCAGCGCTCCGCCCCCCATTGCCACCAGCATCACCAACGCCGTCGACCTCCCCCACCACCTCCGCCATGGCTCCGAAAGCCGACAAGGGAAAGGGCGTGAAGTCGGCCGAGGCGCAACGGCTCGCGGCGCTGCAGAAGTAGCGGGCGATCTTCTCCCCCAGCTCGGCGTGCAGGAGCTGAGGGAGTACTTCTACCTCTTTTGGGCGACGGAGACGCGTGCGCATCCGCGCACGAGGGTACTCCCGGCCGCTGCTTCAGAGCTGGCTCCAAACGGGTACCCATTCTTCGCGCTATTCTTCTATTGCGAGCTCTGCCCGCCCTTCTCGGAGTTCTTCTACGATATCATGAACACATACGGCTTCCGCCTCCTTGACTTCACCCCCAACGCCGTTCTGACCATGGCAGTTTTCGCACATTTGTGCGAAAACTTTGTCGGAGTCCACCCCAATGTTGCCCTTTTCCGCCACTTCTTCATACCTCGGGTAGAGAGAGGAGAGCCGCTTGCCGGAGGGATCGCCTGGATCTCGAGAGTCGGCAAGAAGGAGGCGTACTTGCAGGGTGAGCTCCGCAGCAAGTGGGATGAGTGGAGAGCGGAGTGGTGCTGGATCGTCGAGGAGAATCCGGAGCCCTTCACCGCCATGCGCAAAGCTCCAATTGTGCGTGGCAATGACGGGAGCAACGTGGCCCCCGAAGACGAGAGGCTGAAGATCGCCATTACTAGGATCCTTCGCCTCAGGCTTGCCGGGCTCACTGTAGGCGCTGTAGGCGCAGATTTCCTCCGCCGCCGCATCGCCCCCCTACAGGAAAGGGGGAGGCCCGCCTGGGAATTCAAGAACTCGGCGGACATCATGAGGCTGCGGCCGGGCCTCAACTACAACTTCACCGTCTTGGAGCTGGATGCAATGCTCCTGGAGTTGTTCAAACGCGACCCCCAGCACCCATTCACGCTGCCGAGGGGCGTAGTTCCTTTGTGCAATAATTCTTCGCTTGACCGGATCCGCGCCATGATGCCGTTGTGTGATTCACACGGAATCGTTCCAACTTGGCAAGAGCCTGCGGATGACGTCGTGCAAGCGTTCTTCGACAACTTGGAAGAAGTGTCGGTCCACGCTGACGAGTAGAAGAGCCTCACTTGTGACACCACCGATGAGGAGCTGCAGCGCATCACCACTAGGGCGGAAGAGGTTGCGACCGCAGCTGCCGCGGGCGTGTTTGGGTTCACCGTGGAGGAGGCGGAGGCTGCAGAGGCGGCAAACCTTGCCGAGCGCGCGGAGTTCATTGGCGAGGAGGAGCCTGCCGGTTCCGAAGACGAGCCGAGCGAGGCCGGCGAGGAGGAGCCCGAGCCTTCAGAAAACTTGCCGCAGGCGGGGCCCCCGGCCCCGCCAAGAAGGCGCCTTCGCAGGGCCGGGGACGCAGCGGGGCGGCAGCCGGGTCAACAGCCGCTGAGCCGTGCGACGCGCTCTACCGTGGCAAGCAATGTTTCTGCGGGAGGGCCTCACGCAACAGCGGCAACTGGAGCGGGATCTTCCCGGGTCACCGCCACCGCCCCCGCCAAGCGGACAAGGGATCCTACTCCTCCGCCTCGCCGCACCAGAGGAGGGCCGGACTTTGATCTTTCCGCGCTCAGCTCCGACGAGGAGGAAGAAGAGTAACTTTCTTTGGTGCTCTTGTAGTTCTTCAATCTTGCTGTTTATATCTTGTATCTGACTTGCTCCAATCTGGACTCCTTTCTTTTCAGGACGCTGGCCCAGAGAGCGACCAAGAGGGCCAAGGCCGCGGTGATTGTCATCGAGGATGACCCCACCGTGTCAGCAGGAGGTGGGTCCGAGACCACCTTGATGGACCCAGAAATCACTCCTCAAAGCAGCCCCCAGCGCAGCCCCCAGCGTAAGTTCATAGTTAGCTTTCTGCTGTCGGGCGCGCTTGAGTGCTTTTTCCTTTGTTGATATCTTGCTTGTTGATTTGTGTAGGGGCAGAGCAGCCACATCAGGAGCGCCCGGAAGCTGGTCCCGAAGTGCCATCTGCTTCGACTATGCCGCCAAGGGAGGGGTTCCTGGTAAGGGAGCGCTCCCCGGCAAGGGGCAGCACCGTCGATCCTGCGGCGGCCAAGACCGCAACTGCAGATCTTGGCACAGGTAATTCACTTGCCCAAAAACTTTCCCTTGGGTTCTTCTTCTTCTGATTTTCTTCTCTTGGATTTTTGATTGATTTTTCTCCCTTCTTCGTTCTTCAGACCCATCTGCTGCTGAGCCAATGGAGACAGAGGGCGCCGGCGAGGAAGGGGCCGGTGCTGATGAGACCGCCGGCGAGGAGGCCGCCAGGGCTGCCGCCGCAGAAACCGGCGACGGGTCGGGCGATCGCACTGACGACCCTAAGGCTGCAGGAGCGCCAGGCGCTGCACCGACCGCCGATCCCTCTGCCGCTTCTGCGGAGCCGGGCTCCGAGGAGCCCCAGCCCGGCGCCTACTTGAAGGCCGGCGACGATATCTTCATCAAGCTACCCTGGGCATCGAGCTCCAGGGTGCCGGTAAAGGGGGAAACTTTCGACGGGGAGGTGCTCGCCTCTGCTGGACTGTCGTTGGTCAACGCGCCCAGCAGCAGCAGTGGCGAGCCTGAGGAGGAGCAGCTGCTGCGGAAGCTGCTGTCACTCTACCGCGCCCGACAAGCCAAGCTGGCTTCCCGGGAAGCGCTTGTCGCGAAGGCGGGAGTTGACATGGAGAAGCGCGCGAAGGAGCTCCAGGGCCACAATCAAGAGGCTCTCCGGTCCCTGGCACAGGAGCGGGAGCGACTCGACGAGGAGCGCACGGCATTCCTTCTCGAGAAGGCCGAAGCTGAGGAGGAACAAAGGCTGGCCGCCGAGAAGCAGTCTGCGCGAGAAGGAGAATTGGTGCAGCGGAAAGCCAACCTCGATAGCTACGAGGAGGAGCTCTCCGAGCGCGAGCAAGCACTTGGCGGGGCGCTCAAGGAGGCAGAGGACGCTGCGGCAATTGCAGAGGCCGCCAAGAAAGAGCTGGAGGAGAAGGTGGCGCAGCTGGAGGCCAACATTGGGAAGAGCGGCGAGGAGCTTGCCGCGCTCAAGCGTGAGCGTGAGAAGGATGCTGCCGCCCACGGTGAGCTGCAAGGTCTTCTCGCTGAGAGGGGCAAGGAGCTCAGCGCCGCCAAGGATTCCAATGCAGACCTAGAGCTGAAGCTGGCCACACTGACGCAGACGCTGGAGGCCGCCAAGGAGCGGGAGAAGACCTTGTCGGAGAAGGTCAAGGCTGACGCGGCGCTACTAGAGAGCATTGCAGTTACCTAGAACTCGTTCAGAGACACTGTGGAGCACTGGACCGAGGGTCTGGTGAATATTGCCGCAGTCATCAACGAGGAGCTGGCGTAGCTGGGGATGGAGGACTTTGGGTATCCCTCCGACGAGAATCTCCAACCCAGCGCCAAGCTCAGCCTGTTCTTCAAGGGCGTGGCGACGGCACTCCAGCGGCTCCGGGAAAGGATCCCAAAGCAGCTGGCCGACGAGTCGCACAAAATCTGTGCCGGGGTTCTCCAGAAGGTGCTGATGAAGGTGGCCTTCCGCAATCCAGGCCTCAGCTTCACCAACGTCCTCAAGTCCTTGCCGCCAGACGCCGATCGGGACGCACTCAAGGCCCTTGTTGCACCCATTGTGGACAAGGTGAGCGAGATCAAGAGGGTCGAGGGCGGACGCGTAGACTAGGCCGCCCATTTTTTCTTTTCCCTTGTCGCTGCTAATCATGTTATGAAAACATTCTGTTAGAGCTGCGACAAGTTATCTTGTAATATAACTTTATTTCTATTATTAATTGCTATGTTATTTCCTCTACTAGATTCCTTCCTTTGTATGTTTTTACCCTACGCTTCTAGGGAACTTGTCGGCGCAGGCACCCAAGCCGCGAGCGCTGAGTGCGGAACTTCAGCAGCCTGCTGGCGGCGCTGCTTCCGACAAGAAACCTTGTCGCGACTAGGTGCAGCACACTTAAGTTGTTGAGCGGACTCGAAACAAAGTAAGGGCGCAACTAGCCACGAGTTGGTTCCTCCGCGCACAGGTTTTCCATACAAAGCAGGGTCGTTCGAGGAAGATAACTCAAAAATTTAAAAACTGATTGCTCAAACTTTTGGCAACTTAGCTTTTCTGTCGTTTGCTTCCCGGCAAGGCAAAACTTTGCTTGAACGACGCCTGGTCCATACCACAATCTTCTCCTCCCCCCCGGCAAACATGTGTGCGAGGGAACCTTCTTTTCCTTTGTTGAAAAAGAAGAAAGAAGAGAAAATAATAATATGGAGCCCTTCGGCTCATTATTGCTTACCGGATGTAGGTGCTGCACAAAGTGTCAGATAACGCATGCAAGAAAGAAACTAATGCATGAAATGGACAAGTTGTGCGGAGCACATGGGGTTCTATTTATGCACGGGATCTGCGCCCGGCTTTGTACAAAGGATTACATGCAACAGCGGTAAGACTTGTACAAAAGGTGGTTGCCGGAACGGGTTCCGGCAACCGCGCCCTACGGGAAAAACTTATTAAGATGTTCTATGTTCTAGGAGTTTCTCACCGGAATGCCATCTTCGGTCTCAAGGCGGACAGCGCCGGGCCTTGTGATTCGTTTCACCCGATAAGGGCCTTCCCACTTCGGCGTCAACTTGTTGGAATTCTTGGCGGACTGAACGCGCCGAAGAACAAGGTCGCCTTCCTCGAAGCTTCTGGCCTTAACTTTGCGGCTATGGTAGCGGCGCAAAGCTTGCTGGTATCGAGCAGCTCGTTCAGTAGCCTGAAGACGATCTTCCTCAAGGAGCAGCGCGTCGTCTTGTCGCAGCTGTTCTTGCTCAAGCTCATCGTAAGCGAGCACTCGAGGTGATCCGTATATGAGTTCCGTGGGGAGAACTGCCTCTGCTCCATAGACTAGAGCGAAAGGTGTCTGGCCAGTGGCTCGATTTGGCGTCGTTCTGATCGACCAAAGAACCACCGGCAGCTCCTCGATCCAGTTTCTTCCGCACTTGCGCAGCCTGTCGAAAGTTCTGGTCTTGAGCCTGCGCAGCACTTCAGCATTTGCCCTCTCTGCTTAACCGTTGCTTCTCGGATGAGCAACAGAAGCAAAGCAGACCTTGGCGCCAAGGTCTTGGACGTACTGCATGAAGGTGCGGCTTGTGAATTGCGTGCCATTGTCGGTGATGATCCTGTTAGGGATCCCGAAACGGCAAACAATTGACCTGAAGAACTTGACTGCTGACTGTGCTGTCACCTTCCTCACTGGCTGCACTTCCGGCCACTTTGTGAACTTGTCGATTGCGACGTACAAGTACTCAAAGCCCCTGACAGCTCGGGGGAAAGGGTCGAGGATATCGAGCCCCCAGACCGAAAATGGCCAGGATAAAGGGATCGTCTGGACAGCTTGAGCTGGCTGGTGTATCTGTTTGGAGTGGAACTGGCATGCTTCACACTTGGTTACTTGTGCAGTTGCATCCTGGAGGGCTGTCGGCCAAAAGAAACCTTGCCGGAAAGCTTTGCCGGCAAATGCTCTTGCGCCAATGTGGTGGCCACATATGCCTCCATGTATCTCTGCCAACAGCTTTTGTCCATCTTCCCGGCAAATACACTTCAATTTCACGCCGTTGAGTCTTCTTCTGTACAGTATGCTATCGACAAACTGGTACATACTTGACTGCCGGGCTACTCTTTCCGCTTCTTCTTGCTCTTCGGGAAGTTCTCCTCTCTGAAGGAAATGGACAATCTGCTGTGCCCATGCTGGAGCTTGTGGATCGACAACAAGGACTAAAGGCACATCTGCTGCTGCGGGAACATCCGCTTCCGCGGCAAGGACTTGCGGCCCTGCCGGAGCTTGATGTTCCCCGGCAAGCTTGCCGGAGCAAAACTTGTCGGGAGCGTCTTATTCAACGGAACAAACCATAAGGCTTGCCGGAGCAGACTGCCCCTCAGCATTGTTGGTGTTGATCTTGGGGACTTTCTTGGCGGCGGCTTCGGGGAGCTCTGCCGGAAAGTAGTCACCAGAAACCAACTTCCTCTTCTTGCTTTGTCCAATTGATGGTGCTACGGATGGTTGAGTCAACTTGAGCACAAAGATCCCTGGTTCCACAGGCAACTTTAGTGCGGCGCACTTTGACATGCCATCAGCAATGTCATTCTGAACTCTTGGGATATGCTCCATCTGTAGGCCGTCAAAGTGCTCTTCTAGCTTCCTCACTTCATCGACATATGCTTCCATCAATGGACTCTGGTAGTTCTTGTTCACTTGGCGCACGACAAGCTGTGAGTCACCCCTGACAATGAGCTTCTTGATCCCAAGGTCTGCTGCGATTCTAAGACCGGCAAGCAATCCTTCATACTCTGCAGTATTGTTGGTTGCTTGCTCCTTGGGAAAGTGCATCTGAACTACGTACTTGAGGTGCTCTCCGGTGGGTGCGACAAGCAGCACGCCCGCACCGGCACCTTGCAGTGAGAAGGCACCATCAAAGTGCATCAGCCACTCTTTGCTTGCCTCTTTGACGGGGATGCTCGTCTATGGAATTTCTTCATCTGGGGTTGGCGTCCACTCTGCTATGAACTCTGCCAATGCTCTGCTTTGGATAGTTGAAGTGCTCTCAAACTTGAGGCCAAAGCTTGACAGTTCCAGCGCCCACTCGACAATCCTGCCTGTCGCTTCTGGATTCTACAGTATCCTTTTCAGCTGAAAGTGAGTGACGACTGTGATCTCATGTGCTTGGAAGTAATGGCGCAGCTTTCTCGAGGCCATGAGGAGGCCGAAAAGCAACTTCTGCACACCAGAGTACCTTGATCTAGCCCCCTGCAGAAGGGAACTGACAAAGTAAACTGGACGCTGCACCATTCTCTTCTGCACCTTATCATGCTCCTGCGCAGATCCATCTTTGTCGGGACCAGAGCTTGTCGGCGAAGCCCCCTGCTTGTCGCTGGATGCATCTGCCGTGGTTGCTGGCTCATCATCTGCCTCCCTCTCCGCCACTAACGCAGCACAAACCACTTGATTGGTTGCCGCTATATACAGCAGCAACTTCTCTTGCGGCTTAGGTGCTACAAGTGTTGGAGTGGAGGACAGGTATCTCTTCAAGTCCTGCAGCGCAGCCTCCACCTCCGGTGTCCATTTCATTGGACCTGCCTTTTTCAAAGTTTTGAAAAATGGCAGGGCGCGCTCAGCAGATCTAGAGATAAACCTGCTAAGAGCAGCCACGCAACCGGCAAGCCTTCGTACATCCTTGACGCGCTTTGGTGCTTCGATCTACTCAATGGCTCTGATCTTGTCGGGATTGGCTTCAATTCCCCGCTGAGACACAAAGAACCCGAGAAGCTTCCCGGAAGGAACTCCAAACACGCACTTCTCGGGGTTAAGCTTGAGGTTGATCTTGCGCAGATTTGCAAATGTCTCAGCTAAATCTTGAATCAGGGTCGCCCTGTTCTTGCTTTTGACCACTAGGTCATCCATGTAGGCTTCCACATTTCTGTGCATCTGCGGCTCAAAAGCGTGGTGGACTACCCTTGCGAATGTTGAACCAGCATTCTTCAAACCGAAAGGCATCCGTACAAAGCAGTACGTGCCACACGGGGTGATAAATGCGGTTTTCTCTTCATCCTCTTCTGCCATGAAGATCTGATGGTATCCTGAGTATGCATCAAGAAATGAAAGCAAATCACATCCGGCTGTGGAGTCAACAATCTGGTCAATGCGCGGCAAGGGAAATGGGTCTTTGGGACAAGCTTTATTAACATCAGTGAAGTCAATACAAATCCTCCATTTCCCGTTAGCCTTGCGCACGACAACAGGATTGGCCAACCACGTGGGATGGAGCACTCCTCTGACAAGGCCTGCTACTTCCAACTTCTTGATTTCTTCTGTGATGAATTCTTGGCACTCTACTGCTTGTTTCCTGACTTTCTGCTTGACGGGCCACGCATGAGGACATACGGCAAGGTGGTGCTCAATTACTTTCCTGGGAACACAGGGGATATCAAACGGTTGCCACGCAAACACGTCGACATTCGCCCGCAGGAAAGCAACGAGCGCGCTTTCCTATTTGGGGTCAAGAGTGGCACTGATGGTGAAGGTACCACCAGCGCCGTCCTCCTTGGCGGACACCTTCTTGGTCTCAGGTGGAGCTGCCATTGCCTACTTACACTTGCCGGTGGAGTTCGATGGTGCGTCCTCGACGGTAGCGCAACACTCCGAAGAGGTGCGCTTGCCGGAATGGGCATCAGAGCTCTTGCCGGACTTGGTCTTCTTCTTCCCCCCGGGAGCTTCAGCGGCAAGTGTCTTGCGTTCTGTGGCTGCTGCTTCCCGGTAGATCTTGTCGGCACAGATAAGAGCATCCTTCTTGTCGCCAGGGACAGAGATGACACTTATCGGGCCTGGCATTTTCAGCACGTTGTACGCATAGTGAGAGGCTGCCATGAACTAGGCGAGTGCCGGACGGACAAGGATTCCATTGTAAGGCAATGGAAAGTCAGCAACATCAAATGTGACCCTCTCAGTTCTGAAGTTCAGCTCGCTGCCAAATGTTACCGGCAACGTGATCTTTCCCTTCGGCTTGCTTCTTCCCGGGTTGATTCGTTGAAATGTACCGGTCTCTTCGAGCTCGCTGTCAGGGATCTGGAGTTTCTGGAGCACCGCGGAGGAGATCAGGTTCAAGCCGGCCCCGCCATCAACTAGCATCTTAGTGACCTTGAGGTTGCGGATTGTTGGTGAAACCAACATCGGCAAGCACCCGACCGCAGTTATGCGATCAGGGTGGTCCTCAATATCAAAGATGATAGGCGTGCTGGACCATTTCAGAGGCTTGCGTGACTCGACGGGTGGTTCTGCTGCATTAACTTCCCGCACCACTGCTTGAGCTGACGGTGCGAGGTATGCAGAGAAGCACCACCCTCAATGCACAGGACCTCTGTGGACTTCTGGAACTCCTGCTCATCAGTCTCCTCCTCATCCATGTCTTCATCGTCGTCGTCGTCTTCATCCTTGTCGCGGCCGTGAGGAGGTCTGTCTCCTTGCCGCTGCTTGGCCTTGCCGCGGCGTCCTCCTCGGCCAGGACGTTTCTTGCTGAATCCCCCAGCACCTTCCTGGGCCTTCTCCTTGTCGCGCCGCTCGTATTCAGCTTTCTGTTGCTCAACAAGCTGCTCGACTTTCTTACAATTCTGGAGATCATGGCCCTTGGTGCGGTGGATCTTGCAATACTGCTTGTTGGTGCCGTCCTGCTTGTCGGCGACCGCCACCTCCGCGGCAACCTCCTTGCCGGAGTCACCAGCTTTGGTTTCCTTGGCGCCACCACCGTTGCCGGACTGCTCAACAACTAACACCTCTTTGCCTTTCCTCCTTCTGTTGTTCCGCCGCCAGTTTTTCCCTGCCGGGGCAGCATCTTCACTGTCAGATCCTCCCGCTCCTACATTCTCTCTGGGGAGTCTCCTTCCTTCCTCAGCACGTGCACACTTGTCGGCCAGTGCATATAACTC
Source organism: Triticum aestivum (assembly GCF_018294505.1). NCBI lineage: Eukaryota > Viridiplantae > Streptophyta > Magnoliopsida > Poales > Poaceae > Triticum > Triticum aestivum. The sequence goes on along the minus strand of NW_025228417.1, from coordinate 2,801 downwards.
ACTGACGTCCCTGATCTTGCACATCGCCATTTCCTCCCGCATCCTGCGGTTTCACACATTCTGATGGAACACGCTGATCACCGCGACAGGGTGGACGTCTGGGATGTTGTGTTGCACACTGCTGAATCTCTGAATGTACATGCGCAGGGGCTCTCCTTCCTTCTGGGCGAGCAGATGAAGATCACTCTCCTGGCCATGAGGCTTGTGTCCGCCTGTGAAGGCGCCGACAAACTGATGGCACAGATCAGCCCAAGAGGATATGGAGTTGTCCGGCAAGTGCATGAGCCAGGATCTGACGTTGGGCTTGAGTACCAGCGGGAAGTAGTTGGCAAGGATCTTGTCATCCCGTCCCCCGGCAGCCTGCACCGCGATGGTGTAGATGCTAAGGAACTCTGACGGATGCGTCTTGCCGTCGTACTTCTCCGGTACGTCTGCTTGAAGTTCTTCGTGCTGGGCCACTGGACTTGCCGCAACTCACGAGTGAACGCAGGGCAACCTACCGCGTACGGCAGATCGCCTGGTTCCCCTGGCGCATGCATGTTAACAGAGGGCCCAGCGCGCTTGTCGGACTGACGTCGCGCTTCTCTTCGGCGCTCGATGCGAGTTCGAGCGTCTTCTTGTTGTCGATCATGAAGAACTTGGCGCTGATCGCGACGAGCTCGTGGATCTGACGATGCGGTGGAGTCGCTGTCGAGGTGGATCCGGCGAGTCAACGATCTTGGCCTTCGGGGTGGTGATTGCATGGTAGTTGCACCTCCACCCGTTTCGTCGCCACCGGCTCGCGCCCGGCAACCCTGCCGCCGCGGCGACGCGCTCGGCCGCCGTGGAGTGTCGCCGTTGGCGTAGCCGATGAGACTCTGAATGGTGGCCCTCCATTCGTCGATCTTGTCCGACGTCGGAGGGTAATCTAGGAGAAGTTGAGCTCGCGCCAAAGCTTCTGCTGGGGTGGTGGGTGGCAGTGGCGGACGGCGCAAGGAGCGGGACGTGCTCGGACTTCTAACTATGTTAGAAGGAGCAGTATCCCGTCCAGGCGACCGTGCCCCGCTCGTGTCAGCACGCTGGCGTGCATGCTGGTCTTGAGCGCCCCGAGATCCACCAGCTTGGTCTTGGCCTATCATGCGTATGGCACTGCAAGTGCCATGACGCTGTTGATCTTGCGCCTCCTGAGAGTGGCGTGGAACATGTACAGTCGCCGAGGTTTGTGCAGTCTTGTTCTTGGACCTGGCAGCATCATGAGCTTCCTCGTCGACGTCCATTCCACCACCCGTTTGCTCCAACGGTGGCGGAAGTGACGTGGACGGAGCGGCTGCCGCCGAAGTCTTCTTCTTCGGTGGCATGTTGACGAAGGGAATGAAGATCTAGCTCGTGTGAACGCCGGATCAGGTTCGCACAATCTCGATGGCCCTTACCTGGCGTGCCAAAGATGTCGGGGAAACTGATCCACGAACACCTATGGGGCCGGCGAACTGGGCCCCTTTCGGTTCGGCGGGGGGCGGAGATCACACGAAGAGTAGATCGAGGCGAGGCACACGAGCAGTTTACCCAGCTTCGGAGCTCTCCGGAGAGATAACACTCCTACTGCTGCTTGTCTGGTTGTATTATCTTGTGTTCTTGCTCTCGAGAGCTAAGTGTTCTCTCTGGGTTACGAATGAGTCGATCCGAACCTTCCCTACGTTGCGCATGGGCCTCCTTTTATACGCTAAAGGGGTCACCGATAGGTGGCAACGCAGAGAAGGGTACAAATGTAAAAAGTGAGGTGGTTGGTACAGTTACTTGTACAATGCACCCTACCTAACCCTGACGGCAGGGGACAAGGGCATTAAATGCCCGTGTGAGTCGCCTAAACAGTGCAGAAAGGGACCGTTAGGGGCGCCACAGTTCGCCATGATGGCGATCTTGTCAGCTTCGCATGCCACTGCGCACCGCTGGCTGCACAGCCTCCCGCCACGCGCGCCTGGAGAGGCCTCCAGAGCGACACGTTGGCGGATGAGCTGGAGCGTGGGCACAGAGTGACCGCCTGCCGCGGCAAGCGCCTTGCCGCTGCTGCTATCTTGTCGGGTCCGGAGGCTTGTCGCTCACCGGGCTTCGAGGTACCTTGGTTGGTCTTCCCGGCAAGCTCCTCTTGCCGGGGCCTTGTTGCCTTGCCGGAGCGCGTGGCGCGTCGCGGCAAGTTCCTTGAAGTGCCTTGGTTGGCCTTCCCGGCAAGCTCCTCTTGCCGGGGCCTTGTCTCCTGAGCTTAAATACTCTGTTCTTGAATGGCTCCAAGGGAACCACGGAGGATCTTGGCGTTCGCCCGGCAAGCCTTGCCGCGGGGTGCTGCAACTGCCCGTGCACAAGTTCGGGATACTAGGGTACCCCTATTCTAGTACACTGACAGCCATGTTTGGCACATGTAGGTCACCATGTACAAGAAAACTTGGATGATTTGGAGGTGGTGGAAAACATCACCTTTGTTCAAAAACTGGCTTAAGTTATCAAATGGCCCCTCCAGAATGCGGTGATTTTTTCGACCACCTGGCAATCAACTCAACTTTTCCACACATGATCTCTTGCACAAACTAAGCTAGGTTTCCAAGGTTTTATATTTTTTTGATTTTTTTTGAATTTATAATGGCCTATAGACTGACTGGTCAAAACATCGGTCTATACCTCAAGGGGGCATTGTAAAATATTATTTTTCCAACTTTTCATTCATAGCCATGTTTGGCACATGTGGGTCACAATGTACAAGAATATTTGGGTGATTTGGAGGTGGTGCAAAAAATCAACTTTGTTCAAAAACTAGCTTAAGACCAAATGGC
>NW_025228416.1:53434-61272 GCF_018294505.1 Triticum aestivum | reverse complement strand
CCACGCCGACCGCGGCTCTCCCCCGACCGCGCACTCCCGCGCGTGGCCTTGCCTCGACCACCTGCGCCTGGCCTCACTCGCCGCGTCCGCGCCGCTCTATTGCCGCCTCTGCTCACTCCCGCCGCTGTGAGTTCGATCCGGTCGCGCTCCGGCGTCGTCTCGCAACCCCCCCCGTTCTGGCTTCGTCGCGCCTGCGCCGCACCGGCCACCTCCGGCGCCAGCGCTAGTGCCGCGCCGGCGCCCAGGAGCCCGTTCCGGCCGCCCCTTGTTATCGGACAGGGCTGTGGCTTTTCCCGCACCCACCTGCCCGTATGCCCGTTTGGCCCCCTGGCCCAATGACAGCCGGGGCCCACGCCCTGAGAACAAATAAAAAAATAAAATAATAAAAATATATATATGTTTTTTTAATGATGATAAGAAATAAAAATATTAATTAATTAATTAATTAATTACATTAATTAACTTAATTAATTGTGTTTAATTAACCTAGTTAACTACCTAACCTCATTAACTCTGTTTAAGTAAACCTGTTAGTTAATAGTCAATGACAGTGAGGCCCCACCCCTAGTTAGCTTAATTTAAACCCCCCTTGTTAAAATATGTGACACTGACAGATGGGCCCCATTGGCTCTGTTGACTGGTCAACTTTGACCCAGTCAACGCTGACTGTACCGCTGACTAGGCACTGACCGGCCCCACACGTCAGGTTGACCAGTCAACCCCTGTTGACTGCTGACGTCAGCATGACATCATGCTGATGTCATATATCCATTTTTGGATTAAATTAAATAATTTATTAAATATCAAAAAATGATTTAAATCTTTAGAAAATCATATCTTTTAATCCGTAACTCGGATGAAAATACTTTCTACATGAAAGTTGCTCAGAACGACGAGACGAATCCGGATACGCAACCCGTTCGTCCGCCACACACCCCTAACCTATCGAACTCGCAACTTTCCCCCTCCGGCTCCTCTGCCCGAAAACACGAAACACCGGGAATACTTTCCCGGATGTTTTCCCCCCTTCACCGGTATCACCTACTACCGCGTTAGGGCACACCGAACACCGCGTATTGCCTTGTTATATTTTGTGATGCTTTGTTTGCTCTGTATTCATTATTTCTTCCCCCTCTCCTCTCCGGTAGACTACGAGACCGACGCTGCTGCTGACCAGTTCGACTACGGAGTTGACGACCCCTCTCTCTTGCCAGAGCAACCAGGCAAGCCCCCCCCCCTTTTGATCACCAGATATCGCCTACTCTTCTCTATACTGCTTGCATTAGAGTACTGTAGCATGTTACTGCTTTCCGTTAATCCTATTCTGATGCATAGCCTGTCATTGTTGCTACAGTCATTGATACCTTACCCACAATCCTAAATGCTTAGTATAGGATGCTAGTGTTCCATCAGTGGCCCTACACTCTTGTCCGTCTGCCATGCTATACTACTGGGCTGTGATCACTTTGGGAGGTGATCACGGGCATATACTATATACTTTACACAGTTACATTACCTGTGATACTGTTTGGAGATGGGGGCTGAAGGGGCAGGTGGCTCCATCCCGGTAGAGGTGGGCCTGGGTTCCCGACGGCCCCCGACTGTTACTTGTGGCGGAGCGACAGGGCAGGTTGAGACCACCTAGGAGACAGGTGGGCCTGGCCCTGTTCGGCGTTCGCGGATACTTAACACGCTTAACGAGATCTTGGTATTTGATCTGAGTCGGCTACGAGCCTATACGCACTAACCATCTACGCGGGAGTAGTTATGGGTATCCCGACGTCGTGGTATCAGCCGAAGCACTTCAGACGTCAGCGACGGAGCAGCGCGCGCCGAATTGGACTGGAACGCCACTAGGCTAGGTCTGCTTTCGGCCGCCCTCGCAACATGCAGGTGTGCTATGGGCGATGGGCCCAGACCCCTGTGCGCTTAGGTTTAGACCGGCGTGCTGGCCTCTCTGTTTTGCCTAGGTGGGGCTACGACGTGTTGATCTTCCGCGGCCGGGCATGACCCAGGAAAGTGTGTCCGGCCAAATGGGATCAAGCGTGTTGGGCTATGTGGTGCACCCCTGCAGGGAAGTTAATCTATTCGAATAGCCGTGATCTTCGGTAACAGGACGACTTGGAGTTGTACCTTGACCTTATGACAACTAGAACTGGATACTTAATAAAACACACCCTTCCAAGTTCCACAGACAACCCGGTGATTGCTTTTCTACAGGGCGACGAGGAGAGGATCGCCGGGTAGGTTTATGCTATGCGATGCTGCTTGGAGATGCTACTTGGAGATGCTACTTGGAGATGCTACTTGAGGATGCTACTTGGAGGACTACAATCTACTCTCTTCTATATGCTGCAAGACGGAGGCTGCCAGAAGCGTAGTCTTCGACAGGATTAGCTATCCCCCTCTTATTCTGGCATTCTGCAGTTCAGTCCACCGATATGGCCTCCTTACACATATACCCATGCATATGTAGTGTAGCTCCTTGCTTGCGAGTACTTTGGATGAGTACTCACGGTTGCTTTTCTCCCTCTTTTCCCCTTTCCCTTCTACCTGGTTGTCGCAACCAGATGCTGGAGCCCTGGAGCCAGACGCCACCGTCGACGACGACTACTACACTGGAGGTGCCTACTACTACGTGCAGCCCGTTGACGACGACCAAGAGTAGTTAGGAGGATCCCAGGCAGGAGGCCTGCGCCTCTTTCGATCTGTATCCTAGTTTGTGCTAGCCTTCTTAAGGCAAACTTGTTTAACTTATGTCTGTACTCAGATATTGTTGCTTCCGCTGACTCGTCTATGACCGAGCACTTGTATTCGAGCCCTCGAGGCCCCTGGCTTGTATTATGATGCTTGTATGACTTATTTATGCTTTAGAGTTGTGTTGTGATATCTTCCCGTGAGTCCCTGATCTTGATCGTACACATTTGCGTGTATGATTAGTGTACGATTAAATCGGGGGCGTCACAAGTTGGTATCAGAGCCGACTGCCTGTAGGAATCCCCCTTCCAACTCCTTGGCCGAAGTCGAGTCTAGACTTTACAAAAACTTTACTAACATGGCTGTGTGCCTTACGGGCCCACGTCGCCATCGGGTGGTAGTAGGATCTTTTATTCCTCGACCTATACTCTGGGACTCTGACATCTCTTCTATTCGGGTTAAATGAATTTTACTAAATCTAACATTAGGATCTCGTTATCATTTTCACCCGGAGAGCCCCTTATTATTGATGATCGTCTGCTGCACCAGAAGATTCCGAAGATACTCTACGATGTGCTCTCGAGACTATGTGCCATCGCTTTTGCAATTCACTTCCATCGATAAATCCCTCTGGATAACTACTTACACCTATCGTTCATATTGTCATCCCCAGTTCCTCTTGTTATTACAAGATGTCCTAAAATACTCTTCGATATTCCGAGAATTCTTTACGCCTACTGCCTAGCAGTTCTTTGCCACATGAATACCCCTTCAAATAAATCGCCGCACTTGTCAAGTATCCGCTCATCCCCAGTTGTTCATGAGTTTCACAAAAGTCTTCAAAATACTATTCGATCTTCCGAAAATCATCTGGAGCCTTTGGCTCTTGAAATTTCTTGTTTGCTTTCATTATGATTAATCCCATAAGTATATAAATCATATTGACATTCCTTGTCATTACCATTTTGAGTCTGTTGACTCAATATGTTTGCGAATACACGCAATCATCATTGATCCTTATAAATTACTTTTCCGGCTGAGCTGCCATTCTTTTTACTGGAATTGGTTCTCGACCAATCCAATTGTCTTTGATTGTACCCTACGGCTATTCAACTTACCCACCCCTAATCAGAGCATTGCTTCTGATCCCTTGATTTGGAAATCATAATTTCTTTGCATTTGACAATTGAGTTAGTCAGTTGTTTCTATAATCTTCTTCCTCTAGTTGAGTACCGATGCTCACGTCAGATCCCTTGTGGACCACCAGATCCTTTGTCGGATTTTATCTGACAACGCCCTTCATAATCAATAAACTTGTGAGCCTTTTCTCGGATACATAATGCCTTTGTTAAATTGTATCGTCTGCTTTCTCAACCATGCTCTGCCTTCGAGCTTGAGTTAATTACTTCTAAAAGATTCTGGTATAGGATTCTAAGATGCCCCGATGGGTTGAACCTATGCCTTCCTTAATATGTGTGAACTCGAAAGTTTTCACGAGTCGTACTCTTCTGGTATTTTGCCAGATAAAATTTCAAAACTACAACTTCATTGAGCGCAAGAAGTGAATGAAAGGTTGTGCATTGGAGAAGTGGGAGTCGACCTTGAACTTTGCGTTCATGCCCATGGACACGATGTACATCTTCTCATCGAAGTTTCTTTTAAAATCAATTATTCCCTTGGTATAAGTTCATCTTATATCTGAGATCTGGCCTTTTTGCAATCGTGGTTCTGACCATGTTCTCCTTTAAATATCATGTCCTATGCAAGTTTAAGCACTTGTCTTCTATAGAGCAATACCCCAGTTCAACTTCTAGTTTGATCTGTCGTCGAGTATTACCACCTGGTATCTCGACATTATCTTAGAACTGCATAACTTCTTATGAGTTCTTCATCAAGTGCTACCTTCCCACTGATTCCAATTTTCACGGGCTCTGAGTTATTGAACACTCAAAGACACCGATAACTGAACCGAGTCCGCTCTACGGTTCAACAACTCTTCAGTAAGCTTCTATAAGTACGAGTTTGTACCCGATCACGCCATTCCTAGCCTGTTTGGCTATATCATTGTCATGACGATTCTAACGGTGCTACCTGGTCCTTATTCTCGGAGCACCAATTTTCGACGATGAACTAACCTTACGTCGATTTTTTTTTCTCGTCATACCCTTTCACCTTAAACAACAAGCTTGAGTTCGAGTTTGTGTCGTAACTGTGGTTACAATAACCTCTTGCTTCATCATTCTTCTGACTTGATGTCGTCGCTGGTTGATTACATCTGCATGAAACCTCTCGACAAATGTGTCGTGATCATCATCAACCTTATGAGCTCTTCCAGGAATTCAATTGAATTCATGATGGGTAATACCATCCTTGCCCCTTGATGATTCCTGTTCTCATCGACCACTTTATTGCGTTCCGTTCAACACAACTTGTTCGTGTTTTGTGTAAACCTTGAGATCCCTGTTACCCAGCAGTTGATCTTCCTTACCTCGGGAGTATTACCATCTCTTTTTGTCAAGAATGTGGTGAGAATTTCACCACCTCTTAAGAATTCTTGATATCATAATACTTCTTGCCATCTTCGTTTATTCCTTGGTCCCCGTATTGTTTTCAACCGGAATACTGACAATTGAGCTATGACGTGTGAATTCAAAACTTCTAGCAACCCTATCGCTTTGAAGTGAATGGGTGATAGATCATTCTAAGTCTTTCGATAATTGAATCACCACTCTAACATTGGCCGTGCAACCCAACCCATATTTCGGGTGCACCGGTCAACCAATGTTTAATTATGTATGTTTTCCTCGAGCATACAACATTATATCATTTCAATCAACAAGTGTCATCTTCTTGTTCACATTATTGTGGAAATCCATCTTTTGAAAATCTCAATGAATTGTCGCTGCGTCAATCAGCCACCTCCTCACCTCTCCTTAGTTTAATGATGAACTATTGTTTCAGGAACCCGCTCCCATAGTTCATTTCCCGAGAATCTTGCAATGCCATTTCAACGATTTGTGTTGCGCCTTTTCTTCTCAGGTATCCTAAGTCTGAGGTATCATGACACCAATTGGATCTGAATCTCGGTCAGTTATGATGGTTGGGACAACTTTCCAGGAGTTATGTTGTTGGTCCTTTGATGACCCGGTAACATGATGTCATGCCTAGCACCCCCCCCCCGGCTGGAGGACCTATCATTATAGATTCCTTTCAGCAGGGTTATCCATTCATCCATGAGGGAATTGTAATACTGATTCTACAAGTTATTCCAGATGGATCCTTCGTGATTCCAAAGTCTGATCTTCACCTGAAGGCCATGTCAATGCTATCTCGAAGCATGTCTGCGATACTCTGATTTTCAACAAGAACATCCCAAGCCCAATGCTAAATGTTTCTTGCTCAATTATCCGAACACCGTTGTATGGGTAATGTCATGAAATTTCTCTCCCCTTACCTAAAGGGTTTTCTACATTATATCTTGTCATGGATATCAATCTCTACTTGTCCTTGGTAAGGATATACCCTTGAAATATGTGTTTAGACACATTTTCCTTTCCATTGTTCTGTTTAAACCTGATAATCACTTTTCCTTTCCATTGGTTTGTTTGACCTCTCTTGTGATCTATATAATCTAAGTAGTAATGATTCACTGCTTATGTAAACACCTCGGTGCGCAATTCCGTCAGCAAAACCCTGTTACTATTGTTGATGACATTTCGGTAACCACCGATGGACGGGAACCTTGCCTATTGGTCCGCCTCGTTCAACGAGCAGGAAAATGGTTCTCTTTGTCCCTCGCCCTTGGTACCGATGTTGTTGTCGGCATAGCTGACAAGCTATTCACTGACATCCCTCCCTGTCGCGGCTGTGCAAGATGTCACCACCCTTCCTACTTTCAACCCGCATGGTGGGCCCATAACCCACAGGTCCACTGGATCGAAACCTGACTCTTCTTTACAACTCGGATTCTAATGCATCCTTTGCACCTGGCTTTGTATGTGTTTCACTAGCTAATTGCTATACCGTTATTCATCCTAGAATCAAAACACCATGTTATTCTCGTTGTTCAAACCCCTATTCCAGCTTCTGTCTAGTCATCGAATGATTGCCTACCCGTTTGAAACTTTGGTACCATCGTATATTGCACTCAACGAATTCACTGAAATACAACTCGTGGGGTACCTTGTGTATTTCCCATTGAGTTCACCGTCAGATGCCCAGCTTTGTGGATATGCGTTCTTTCGGAGTTTTTCCCCTTGGTCGTGTTCGTAGGATGATGGAGTTTCTGAAGAAAGGACGTCGACTTCATCATGATGACCTGCAGCAGAGAAATGAAGACATCAACGTAGTGGATCTACCTCTTCGAGAAGAGTAACCAAGACCAAGAAGGATCGTTACAGTTTCGTAACCTAGTCTTTCCCTTTACTCCCCTCTTAAATCTCGAGACGAGATTTCTTGTAGTGGAGGAGAATTGTGACGCCCGGATAATTAAGCTGCAGTGAACCTCTGCTAATGATGCCATGTCACCTCGATTATAATTGCTAATCTCGAGTTAGTTCGAAACCGATTCAAATTCAAATTTAAATTAAAGACAAACAACAAAAGTTTTCAAACATTAAAACTAAAATGTTCTAAATGTGACGAATAGTTCACGAGTAATAATGGTGGAGAAACCAACATTTCTTATAATATTTAATTTCACTAAAATAACCAAAGCTTAGGGCAAAACAATTACTTTAATGCCTTTTATAAAGATATAGTAATATAACTAAATTAATAGTGTGCCAAAATAATTATGGCAGAGGCCTAATTAGTAATACTAATTTAGGTGCTAACTTGGTATTTTATAAAAAGAAAATAATAGAAACTTTAAATGAAAACAGTAAAGAAATAAAAGAGAAATAATAAAAGAAAACAGAAAAAAAGGAAAGAACACCCCCCCCACTGGGCTACGGCCCCGCAAGCCACCGCCCCCCCTTTGGGGCCTCGACCCACTAGGCCCAGCCGGCCCACTTCCTCCCCTTATCCCCCACCCCGCAAACCCTAACCCACTCCACGATCTCCCACTCGCCCCCCTCCTCTGCCTTCCCCCGATCCAGATCGGATCGGGGCATGGGGGGCCGACCTCGCCGCCTCATCCC
>NW_025228416.1:50584-52612 GCF_018294505.1 Triticum aestivum | reverse complement strand
CGCCGCCCCGGCCACCACCGGCGCCAGCGCTAGTGCTGCGCCGGCGCCCAGGAGCCCGTTCCGGCCGCCCCTTGTTATCGGACAGGGCTGTGGCTTTGCCCGCACCCGCCTGCCCGTATGCCCGTTTGGCCCCCTGGCCCAATGACAGCCGGGGCCCACGCCCTGAGAACAAATAAAAAAATAAAAAAATAAAATAATAAAAAATATATATATGTTTTTTAATGATGATAAGAAATAAAAATATTAATTAATTAATTAATTAATTACATTAATTAATTAATTAATTGTGTTTAATTAACCTAGTTAACTAACTAACCTCATTAACTCTGTTTAATTAAACCTGTTAGTTAATAGTCAATGACAGTGAGGCCCCACCCCTAGTTAGCTTAATTTAAACCCCCCTTGTTAAAATATGTGACACTGACAGATGGGCCCCATTGGCTCTGTTGACTGGTCAACTTTGACCCAGTCAACGCTGACTGTACCGCTGACTAGGCACTGACCGGCCCCACACGTCAGGTTGACCAGTCAACCCCTGTTGACTGCTGACGTCAGCATGACATCATGCTGATGTCATATATCCATTTTTGGATTAAATTAAATAATTTATTAAATATCAAAAAATGATTTAAATCTTTAGAAAATCATATCTTTTAATCCGTAACTCGGATGAAAATACTTTCTACATGAAAGTTGCTCAGAACGACGAGACGAATCCGGATACGCAACCCGTTCGTCCGCCACACACCCCTAACCTATCGAACTCGCAACTTTCCCCCTCCGGCTCCTCTGCCCGAAAACACGAAACACCGGGAATACTTTCCCGGATGTTTTCCCCCCTTCACCGGTATCACCTACTACCGCGTTAGGGCACACCGAACACCGCGTATTGCCTTGTCATATTTTGTGATGCTTTGTTTGCTCTGTATTCATTATTTCTTCCACCGCGTATTGCCTATTCTGATGCATAGCCTGTCATTGCTGCTACAGTCATTGATACCTTACCCGCAATCCTAAATGCTTAGTATAGGATGCTAGTGTTCCATCAGTGGCCCTACACTCTTGTCCGTCTGCCATGCTATACTACTGGGTTGTGATTGCTTCGGGAGGTCTGCTTTCGGCCGCCCTCGCAACGTGCAGGTGTGCTATGGGCGATGGGCCCAGACCCCTGTGCGCTTAGGTTTAGACCGGCGTGCTGGCCTCTCTGTTTTGCCTAGGTGGGGCTGCGACGTGTTGATCTTCCGCGGCCGGGCATGACCCAGGAAAGTGTGTCCGGCCAAATGGGATCAAGCGTGTTGGGCTATGTGGTGCACCCCTGCAGGGAAGTTAATCTATTCGAATAGCCGTGATCTTCGATAACAGGACGACTTGGAGTTGTACCTTGACCTTATGACAACTAGAACCGGATACTTAATAAAACACACCCTTCCAAGTTCCACAGACAACCCGGTGATCGCTTTTCTACAGGGCGACGAGGAGAGGATCGCCGGGTAGGTTTATGCTATGCGATGCTGCTTGGAGATGCTACTTGGAGATGCTACTTGGAGATGCTACTTGAGGATGCTACTTGGAGGACTACAATCTACTCTCTTCTATATGCTGCAAGACGGATGTGACGCCCGGTTATTTAAGCTACAGTAAACCTCTGCTAATGATGCCATGTCACCTCGATTACTGTTGCTAATCTCGCGTTAGTTCGAAAACGGTTCAAATTCAAATTTGAGATTTAGGCGAACAACAAAAGTTTTCAAACATTAAAACTAAAATGTCCAAAATGTGTCAAATAAATCATGGGTAATACTAGTGGAGAAACCACAAATTTTATAAAATGTTTAAAGGCTCTAAACTAATTAAAATAGCAGCTATAACAATTAATTAAATGCCTTTTAAAAATAATAATAATACAAACTATTTTAATTAGGTGTCAAACTTTTGGGGCAGTAGAATAAATTATGACATTAAATTAGGAGTTGTATTTATATTTTATAAAACAGAAATTAAAAGAAAATAGATAAAGAAAAGAAAACA
>NW_025228416.1:42055-49261 GCF_018294505.1 Triticum aestivum | reverse complement strand
GGTTCGCCCGTTAGCGGGTGGCGACCGCACCCTGCACCCAACGCCCGCAAGGCCCCATGGGCCACTGACCACGGGGGCCCGCCCCCAGAACGTTAAAAAAAAGTAAAAAGTATATAATAATAAATAAAACAGTAATTAAAATAAAAACAAATTTAATTAATTAATTAATTAATTAATTAATTAATTAAGTTAATTAACCTTAATTAATTAATCTAATTAACATGTTAGCTTAATTAAACAGTGATTAGTTTAACTAAACCCTAATTAACCTAACAGAGTATGACATGTGGGTCCCACTGGACCCACGCGTAAGTTTGACTTAGGCAACTCTGTTGACTGCTGACGTCAGCATGACATCATGCTGACGTCATAAATCCATTTTTCGAATTAATTAAATTCCAGAAATTGATAAAATCTTTAGAAAATCATATCTTTTAATCCGTAACTCGGATTAAATTATTTTCAACATGCAAGTTGCTCAGAACACGCAGCCCGTTCGTCCACCACACACCCCTAACATATCAAACACGCAACTTTCACCCTCCGGTTCATCTATCTGAAAACACGAAACACCGGGAATACTTTCCCGGATGTTTTCCCCCCCTTCACCGGTATCACCTACTACCGCGTTAGGGCACACTGAACACCGCGTATTGCCTTGATATATTTTGTGGTGCTTTGTTTGCTTTGTATTCATTATTTCTTCCCCCTCTTCTCTCCGGTAGACTACGAGACCGACGCTGCTGCTGACCAGTTCGACTACGGAGTTGACGACCCCTCTCTCTTGCCAGAGCAACCAGGCAAGCACCCCCCCCCTTGATCACCAGATATCGCCTATTCCCCTCTATACTGCTTGCATTAGAGTAGTGTAGCATGTTACTGCTTTCCGTTAATCCTATTCTGATGCATAGCCTGTCATTGCTGCTACAGTCATTGATACCTTACCCGCAATCCTAAATGCTTAGTATACGATGCTAGTGTTCCATCAGTGACCCTACACTCTTGTCCGTCTGCCATGCTATACTACTGGGCTGTGATTGCTTCGGGAGGTGATCACGGGCATATACTATATACTTTACACTGTTACATTACTGGTGATACTGTTTGGAGATGGGGGCTGAAGGGGCAGGTGGCTCCATCCAGGTAGTGGTGGGCCTGAGTTCCCGACGGCCCCCGACTGTTACTTTGTGGCGGAGCGACAGGGCAGGTTGAGACCACCTAGGAGACAGGTGGGCCTGGCCCTGTTCGGCGTTCGCGGATACTTAACACGCTTAATGAGATCTTGGTATTTGATCTGAGTCGGCTACGAGCCTATACGCACTAACCATCTACGTGGGAGTAGTTATGGGTATCCCGACGTCGTGGTATCAGCCGAAGCACTTTAGACGTCAGCGACGGAGCGGCGCGCGCCGAATTGGACTGGAACGCCACTAGGCTAGGTCTGCTTTCGGCCGCGTACGCAACGTGCAGGTGTGCTATGGGCGATGGGCCCAGACCCCTGTGCGCTTAGGTTTAGACCGGCGTGCTGGCCTCTCTGTTGTGCCTAGGTGGGGCTGCGACGTGTTGATCTTCCGCGACCGGGCATGACCCAGGAAAGTGTGTCCGGCCAAATGGGATCGAGCGTGTTGGGCTATGTGGTGCACCCCTGCAGGGAAGTTAATCTATTCGAATAGCCGTGATCTTCGGTAACAGGACGACTTGGAGTTGTACCTTGACCTTATGGCAACTAGAACCGGATACTTAATAAAACACACCCTTCCAAGTTCCACAGACAACCCGGTGATCGCTTTTCTACAGGGCAACGAGGAGAGGATCGCCGGGTAGGATTATGCTACTGCGATGCTATTGGAGTTGTTACTTGGAGTTGCTATTTGGAGATTCTACAGTGGAGATGCTACTTGGAGGACTTCATTCTACTCTCTTCTACATGCTGCAAGACGGAGGCTGCTAGAAGCGTAGTCTTCAATAGGACTAGTTATCCCCCTCTTATTCTGGCATTCTGCAGTTCAGTCCACTGATATGGCCTCCTTACACATATACCCATGCATATGTAGTGTAGCTCCTTGCTTGCGAGTACTTTGGATGAGTACTCACGGTTGCTTTCTCCCCCCTTTTTCCCCTTTCCTTTCTTTCTGGTTGTCGCAACCAGATGCTGGAGTCCAGGAGCCAGACGCCACCGTCGACGACGACCCCTACTACACCGGAGGTGCCTACTACTACGTGCAGCCCGCTGACGACGACCAGGAGTTGTTAGAAGGATCCCAGGCAGGAGGCCTGCGCCTCTTTCGGTCTGTATCCCAGTTTGTGCTAGCCATCTAATGGCAACTTGTTTAACTTATGTCTGTACTCAGATATTGTTGCTTCCGCTGACTCGTCTATGATCGAGCACTTGTATTCGAGCCCTCAAGGCCCCTGGCTTGTATTATGATGCTTGTATGACTTATTTATGTTTTAGAGTTGTGTTGTGATATCTTCCCGTGAGTCCCTGATCTTGATCGTACACGTTTGCGTGCATGATTAGTGTACGATTGAATCGGGGGCGTCACAAGTTGGTATCAGAGCCGACTGCCTGTAGGAATCCCCCTTCCAACTCCTTGGCCGAAGTCGAGTCTAGTCGTTGAAAAACTTTTACTAACATGGCTGTGTGGCCCATGGGCCCACGTCGCCATCGGGTGGTAGTAGGATCTTTTATTCCTCGACCTATACTCTGGGACTCTGACATCTCTTCTATTCGGGTTAAATGAATCTTACTAAATCTAACATTAGGATCTCGTTAGCATTTTCACCCGGAGAGCCCCTTATTATTGATGATCGTCTGCTGCACCAGAAGATTCCGAAGATACTCTACGATGTGCTCTCGAGACTATGTGCCATCGCTTTTGCAATTCACTTCCATCGATAAATCCCTCTGGATAACTATTTACACCTATCGTTCATATTGTCATCCCCAGTTGTTCTTGTTATTACAAGATACCCCGAAATTCTCTCCATTGATCCGAGAATATCTTGTGCCTACTGTCTTGCAATTCCTTGTCACCTGAATACCCCTATGGATAATTCTCGCACTCTTCGAGTAACCGCTTATCCCCAGTTGTTCATGTGTTTCACGAAAGTCTTCAAAATAATATTCGATCTTCCGAAAATCCTCTGGAGCCTTTGGCTCTTGAAATTCTTGCTTGCTTGCATTATGGTTAATCCCATAAGTCTCGTAGTCTTAATGACATTCCTTGTCATTATCATTTTGAGTCTGTTGACTCAATATTCTGCGAATACACGCAATCATCATTGATCCTTATAAATTACTTTTCCGGCTGAGCTGCCATTCTTTTTACTGGAATTGGTTCTCGACCAATCCAATTGTCTTTGATTGTACCCTACGGCTATTCAACTTATCCACCCCTAATCAGAGCATTGCTTCTGATCTCTTGATTTGGAAATCATAATTCCTTTGCATTTGACAATGGAGTTAGTCAGTTGTTTCTATAATCTGCTTCCTCTAGTTGAGTACAGATGCTCACGTCAGATCCCTTGTGGACCACCAGATCCTTTGTTGGATTTTATCTGACAACGCCCTTCATATTCAATAAACTTGTGAGCCTTTCCTCGGATACATAATGCCTTTGGTAAATTGTATTGTCTGCTTGCCAACCTTGCTCTGCTTTCGAGCTTGAGTTATTTACTTCTGAACTTTGTAGTATATGTTCCTAAGATACCTGATGGGTTGTACCAAGGCCTTCCCTAGACTGTGCAAACCCGAGAGTTTTCACGAGTTATATTCTTCGGGTGATTACCAGATAAAATTTCAACACTACGACTTCGTCGAAAATGAGAAGTAAATGAAAAGGTATGCATTGGAGAAGTGGGAGTCGACCTTGAACCTTGCGTTCATGCCCATGGACTCGATGTAGATCTTATCATTAAAGCTTCTCTTAAATTAATTATTCCTTTGGTATAAGTTCATCTTATATCTGGGATCTGGCCTGTTGCAATCGTGGTTCCGACCATGTTCTCCTTTAAATTACATTTCTCGTGCAGGTTTAAGCACTTGTCTTCTGTAGAGCAATACCCCAGTCCAACCTTTACTTTGATCTTGTGTTGAGTATTACCCCCCTGGTATCTCGAGATTATCATGGTACTGCTTAACTTCTTATGAGTTCTTCGTCAAGTGCTACCTTACCACTGATTCCAATTTTTCACGGGCTCTGAGTTATTAAACACTCAAAGACACCGATAACTGAACCGAGTCCGCTCTACGGTTCAACAACTCTTCAGTAAGCTTCTATAAGTACGAGTTTGTACCCGATCACGCCATTCCTAGCCTGTTTGGCTATATCATTGTCGTGACGATTCTAACGGTGCTACCTGGTCCTTATTCTCGGAGCACCAATTTTCGACGATGAACTAACCTTACGTCGATTTTCCTCGTCATATCCTTTCACCTTAACCAACAAGCTTGAGTTCGAGTTTGTGTCGTACCCTTGGTTCCAATAACCTTTCACTTCATCATTACTTTGACTTGATGTCGTCGCCGATCGATTACATCTTCATTAACTCTCGCGACAAAGGTTTCGAGATCGTCAACATTCTGAGCTCATCCAGGATATCAATTGGATTCATGATGAGAAATACCATCCTTGCCTCGATGAATTGTATTATCATCGACCACTTTATTGCCTTCCCACCAACACAAGCTTGTTCATGTTTGGTGTTATACCTTGAGTTCCTTGCTGTCCAGCAATTGATCTTCCTTACCTCGGAAGTATTACCATCTCTTTTTGTCAAGAATGTGGCGAGAATTTCGCCACCTCTTAATAATTCTTGATATCATAATACTTCTTGCCATCTTCGTTCATTCCTTGGTCCCCGTATTGTTTTCAACCGGAATACCGACAATGGAGCTATGACGTGTGAATTCAAAACTTCTAGCAACCCTATTGTTTTGAAGTGAATGGGCGATAGTTCATTCTAAGTCCTTCGTTAATTGAATCACCATTCTGACATTGGTCGTGCAACCCAACCCATATTTCGGGCGCACATTTCAACCAATGTTTATTTGTGTATGTTTTCCTCGAGCATACTTCCTTATATCATTTGATTTGGCAAATGTTATCTCCTTGTTCACTTAATGGGGGAAATCCATCTTTTGGGGAATCTCGGCGAATTGCCGTTGGGTTCACCAGACACCTCCTTGTCCTCTCCTTGGGTTAATGATGGACTCTTGTTAACGGAAATCACTTCATAGTTCATTTCCCCGAGAATCTTACAATGTCATCTCGTCAATTTGCGTTGCACCTTTTCTTCTCAGGTATCCCAAGTCTGATGTATCCTGACACCAATCGGATCTGAATCTCGGTCAGATATGATGGTTGGGACAACTTTCCAAGAGTCATGATGTTGATCCTTTGATGACCCGGTAACATGATGTCATGCCTAGCACCCCCCCCCCCTCGTCTGGAGGACCTATCATTATAGATTCCTTTTCAGCAAGGTTATCCATTCATCCATGAGGAAATTGTAAGATTTATTCTACAAGTTATTCCTGATGGATCCTTCGTGTTTTCAAAGTTTGATCTTCACCTGAAGACCATGTCAATGCTACCTCGAAGCATGTCAATGGTACTCCGATTTTCAACAGGAACATTTGAAGCACGATGCTAAATTTTGTTTATCATTTATCCTAACACCGTTGTATGGGTAATATCATGAGATTCCTCCCCCCTTACCTAAATGGTTGTCTACTTTATATCCTGTCATGGATATCTTGCTCTGCTTGTCCTTGGGAAGGATATACCCCTGAATTATGTGTTTTAACACATTTTCCTTTCCATTGTTCTATTTAATCTGATATTCATATTTTCCTTTCCATTGTTGTGTTTGACATTCTTGTGATCTATATAATCTAAGCAGTAAATATTCTACTGCTTATGTAAACTCCTCGGTGTGCAATTCTGTCAGTAAGACCCTGTTACTATTGTTGATGACATTCCGGTAGCCACCGATGGACGAGAACCTTGCCTATTGGTCCGCCTCGTTCAACGAGCAGGAAAGTGGTTCTTTTCGTCCCTCGCCCTTGGTACCAACGTTGATGCCGACATAACTGACTTGGTACTCTCTGACATGCCTTGCTATCATGACCGTGAAAGATGTCACTGCTCCTCTTAAAAAAAACCACATGGTGGGCCCATAACCCACAGTTCCACAGGATCGAAACCTGACTGTCCTGTACACCCCCTATTCCCAAAGTTATTCCTCGCGCGTGGACTCGTATGTAATCCACGGGCCACTGTCCTAGTGATCTATTCTGGTATCATAGGCAATGCTTACTCTCGCCGCTCTGAACCCCTTTCTCACTCTGGTTCAGACTTTGAGCAGCTATCTATCTGCTTGGACCCTCCCATTATACCTTCGTATCGTACTCTCGATGTGTTTTATATGTTCAACTTGAGAGATAATCTTATGCTCATTCATGGGTTAACCCCAGATTGTTTTCCCTCATAAGCATTCTGTCGTAGCCAAGCTGCCCCTTACCTATTCGAAAGTACGTTGGAGATCCCGAAGAAAGGATGACGACTTGATCATGGTGACTTGAAGCAGAGAAATGAAGACATCAATGTATTGGACCGGTTCTCTTCGAGAAGAGCAAGCCAGAATGAGAAGACCCGCTAGATTCGAAACCGAACCTTCCCCCCTTTCACTACCTCTTAAATCTCGGGACGAGATATCTTGTAGTGGAGGAGAATTGTGACGCCCGGTTATTTAAACTACAGTAAACCTCTGCTAATGATGCCATGTCACCTCGATTACTGTTGCTAATCTCGCGTTAGTTCGAAAACGGTTCAAATTCAAATTTGAGATTTAGGCGAACAACAAAAGTTTTCAAACATTAAAACTAAAATGTCCAAAATGTGTCAAATAAATCATGGGTAATACTAGTGGAGAAACCACAAATTTTATAAAATGTTTAAAGGCTCTAAACTAATTAAAATAGCAGCTATAACAATTAATTAAATGCCTTTTAAAAATAATAATAATACAAACTATTTTAATTAGGTGTCAAACTTTTGGGGCAGTAGAATAAATTATGACATTAAATTAGGAGTTGTATTTATATTTTATAAAACAGAAATTAAAAGAAAATAGATAAAGAAAAGAAAACAGAAAACAAAGCAAAAAAAAAGAGGAGAAAGCAACCCCCCCCCACTGGGC
>NW_025228416.1:37903-41105 GCF_018294505.1 Triticum aestivum | reverse complement strand
CTCCCCTCTCGCCTGTAGCCGGCACCCAGCCCGCCTCGCCGGTGCTGGCGCGCGCGCCTGCGGCGGCCGCCCGGGTTCGCCCGTTAGCGGGTGGCGACCGCACCCTGCACCCAACGCCCGCAAGGCCCCATGGGCCACTGACCACGGGGGCCCGCCCCCAAAACGTTAAAAAAAAGTAAAAAGTATATAATAATAAATAAAACAGTAATTAAAATAAAAACAAATTTAATTAATTAATTAATTAAATTAATTAATTAAGTTAATTAACCTTAATTAATTAATCTAATTAACATGTTAGCTTAATTAAACAGTGATTAGTTTAACTAAACCCTAATTAACCTAACAGAGTATGACATGTGGGTCCCACTGGACCCACGCGTAAGTTTGACTTAGGCAACTCTGTTGACTGCTGACGTCAGCATGACATCATGCTGACGTCATAAATCCATTTTTCGAATTAATTAAATAATTAATTAAATTCCAGAAATTGATAAAATCTTTAGAAAATCATATCTTTTAATCCGTAACTCGGATTAAATTATTTTCAACATGAAAGTTTCTCAGAACGACGAGACGATTCCGGATACGCAGCCCGTTCGTCCACCACACACCCCTAACATATCAAACACGCAACTTTCACCCTCCGGTTCATCTGTCTGAAAACACGAAACACCGGGAATACTTTCCCGGATGTTTTCCCCCCCTTCACCGGTATCACCTACTACCCCGTTAGGGCACACCGAACACCGCATATTGCCTTGATATATTTTGTGGTGCTTTGTTTGCTTTGTATTCATTATTTCTTCCCCCTATTCTCTCCGGTAGACTACGAGACCGACGCTGCTGCTGACCAGTTCGACTACGGAGTTGACGACCCCTCTCTCTTGCCAGAGCAACCAGGCAAGCCCCCCCCCTTGATCACCAGATATCGCCTATTCCCCTCTATACAGCTTGCATTAGAGTAGTGTAGCATGTTACTGCTTTCCGTTAATCCTATTCTGATGCATAGCCTGTCATTGCTGCTACAGTCATTGATACCTTACCCGCAATCCTAAATGCTTAGTATAGGATGCTAGTGTTCCATCAGTGACCCTACACTCTTGTCCGTCTGCCATGCTATACTACTGGGCTGTGATTGCTTCGGGAGGTGATCACGGGCATATACTATATACTTTACACTGTTACATTACTGGTGATACTGTTTCGAGATGGGGGCTGAAGGGGCAGGTGGCTCCATCCAGGTAGTGGTGGGCCTGAGTTCCCGACGGCCCCCGACTGTTACTTTGTGGTGGAGCGACAGGGCAGGTTGAGACCACCTAGGAGACAGGTGGGTCTGGCCCTGTTCGGCGTTCGCGGATACTTAACACGCTTAACGAGATCTTGGTATTTGATCTGAGTCGGCTACGAGCCTATACGCACTAACCATCTACGTGGGAGTAGTTATGGGTATCCCGACGTCGTGGTATCTGTGACGCCCCCGATTTAATCGTACACTAATCATACACGCAAATGTGTACGATCAAAATCAGGGACTCACGGGAAGATATCACAACACAACTCTACAAATAAAATAAGCCATACAAGCATCATAATACAAGCCAGGGGCCTCGAGGGCTCGAATACAAGTGCTCGATCATAGATGAGTCAGCGGAAGCAACAATATCTGAGTACAGACATAAGTTAAACAAGTTTGCCTTAAGAAGGCTAGCACAAACTGGGATACAGATCGAAAGAGGCGCAGGCCTCCTGCCTGGGATCCTCCTAAACTACTCCTGGTCGTCGTCAGCGGGCTGCACGTAGTAGTAGACACCTCCGGGGTAGTAGTCGTCGTCGACGGTGGCGTCTGGCTCCTGGACTCCAGCATCTGGTTGCGACAACCAGAAAGAAAGGAAAGGGGAAAAAAGGGGGGAGAAAGCAACCGTGAGTACTCATCCAAAGTACTCGCAAGCAAGGAACTACACTACATATGCATGGGTATAAGTGTAAGGAGGCCATATCAGTGGACTGAACTGCAGAATGCCAGAATAAGAGGGGGATAGCTAATCCTGTCGAAGACTACGCTTCTGGCAGCCTCCGCCGTACAGCATGTAGAAGAGGGTAGATTGAAGTCCTCCAAGTAGCATCTCCAAGTAGCGTATCCAGGTAGCATCTCCAAGCGCATCTCCAGTCGCATCGCATAGCATAATCCTACCCGGCAATCCTCTCCTCGTCGCCCTGCAGAAAAGCGATCACCGGGTTGTCTGTGGAACTTGGAAGGGTGTGTTTTATTAAGTATCCGGTTCTAGTTGTCATAAGGTCAAGGTACAACTCCAAGTCGTCCTGTTACCGAAGATCACGGCTATTCGAATAGATTAACTTCCCTGCAGGGGTGCACCACATTCCCCAACACGCTCGATCCCATTTGGCCGGACACACTTTCCTGGGTCATGCCCGGCCGCGGAAGATCAACACGTCGCAGCGCCACCTAGGCTCAACAGAGAGGCCAGCACGCCGGTCTAAACCTAAGCGCACAGGGGTCTGGGCCCATCGCCCATAGCACACCTGCACGTTGCGTACGCGGCCGAAAGCAGACCTAGCCTAGTGCCGTTCCAGTCCAATTCGGCGCGCGCCGCTCCGTCGCTGACGTTTGAAGTGCTTCGGCTGATACCACGACGTCGGGATACCCATAACTACTCCCGTGTAGATGGTTAGTGCGTATAGGCTCGTAGCCAACTCAGATCAAATACCAAGATCTTGTTAAGCGTGTTAAGTATCCGCGAACGCCGAACAGGGCCAGGCCCACCTGTCTCCTAGGTGGTCTCAACCTGCCCTGCCGCTCCGCCACAAAGTAACAGTCGGGGGCCGTCGGGAACCCAGGCCCACCTCTACCGGGATGGAGCCACCCGCCCCTTCAGCCCCCAACTCCAAACAGTATCACAGGTAATGTAACAGTGTAAAGTATATAGTATATGCCCGTGATCACCTCCCGAAGTGATCACAGCCCAGTAGTATAGCATGGCAGACAGACAAGAGTGTAGGGCCACTGATGGAACACTAGCATCCTATACTAAGCATTTAGGATTGCGGGTAAGGTATCAATGACTGTAGCAGCAATGACAGGCTATGCATCAGAATAGGATTAACGGAAAGCAGTAACATGCTACACTACTCTAATGCAAGCAGTATAGAGAAGAGTAGGCGATATCTGGTGATCAAGGGGGGG
>NW_025228416.1:36898-37789 GCF_018294505.1 Triticum aestivum | reverse complement strand
TCAAGGGGGGGGGGGGCTTGCCTGGTTGCTCTGGCAAGAGAGAGGGGTCGTCAACTCCGTAGTCGAACTGGGCAGCAGCAGCGTCGGTCTCGTAGTCTACCGAAGAGAAGAGGGGGAAGAAACAATAAATAAAGTGCAAACATAAGCAAGACGACGCAAGACATGACAAAGAGCGGTGCTAGGTGTGTTCTAACGCAGTATGGGGTGATGCGGGCGAAGGGGGAAATCGTCCGGGAAAGTATTCCCGGTGTTCCGTGTTTTCGGGCAGAGGAGCCGGAGGGGCAAAGTTGCGAGTTTGATATGTTAGGGGTGTGTGGCGGACGAACGGGCTGCGTATCCGGATTGTCTCGTCGTTCTGAGCAACTTTCATGTTGAAAATATTTTAATCCGAGTTACGGATTAAAAGATATGATTTTTTTTAAAAGATTTTAACAACTTTGGAATTTAATTATTTATTTAATTAATTCGAAAAAATGTATTTATGACGTCAGCATGATGTCATGCTGATGTCAGCAGTCAACAGGGGTTGACTGAGTCAACCCTGACATGTGGGTCCCAGCTGTCATTGACTGTTTAGTTAATTAGGACTTAGCTAATCTAATTACTGTTTAATTAACTAACTAGTTAATCAGATTATTTAAACAAGATTAATTAACTTAATTAATTCACTAATTAATTAACTAATTAATTATTAATTTTATTAATTCATTTTTATTTTATTTTATTTTATTTTACAAAACATTCCGGGGCGGGGCCCCCTTGTCATAGGCCCTAGGGGCCAAACGGGTGCGGGTCCAATGGGCAGGCGGGCGACGGGCGCCCGTAGCCTGCCCGGGGCGGGGCGTGGCCGTGGGCGCGGCGAGGGCGGTCGGCGCAGGCCACCGGGGCACA
>NW_025228416.1:30694-35902 GCF_018294505.1 Triticum aestivum | reverse complement strand
TTTTTTTGTCTTTCCTTTTTCTTTTATTATTTCTCTTTTCTGTTTTTAGTTTACTTAAAATGCCAAAGCATTTTACCAAAATTAGTGCACCCCACCATAATTAGGTTAGCTATTTTAGACAACCCCCGAACATTTTTAGTCTTTGTTTTGAAACCTTTTATCTTTGCTTTTGTTTTGATTTTGAATTCGAACCGGTTTCGAACTAACGCGAGTTTATCCACAGTAACCGAGGTGACGTGGCAACATTAGTGGGGATTACTGTAGCATAATTACCCGGGCGTCACAATTCTCCTCCACTACAAGAAATCTCGTCCCGAGATTTAAGAGGGAAGTAAGGGGAAAGTTCTGGTTACGATATTCTAACGGATCTTCTCGATGAAGTTAGTTCCTTTCGTTGATGTCTTCAATCCTTTATTCCGATGCATCATGATAAACTCGCCACCATTTCTTCGTGAACTCCATCGTACTTACGAATAGGTAAGGGGTAGCTCTACAATGCAAGGATGTTATAAGTGAAAATCATCTGGGGGTATCCCTAGAATGAACTTATGAGTATCTCGCGAGTTGAACAAACGACACACATCGAGAGCAAAGTAAGACAGGGCGATAAGAAGTTTCAAGCGGATAGGCAATCGTTCATTGCCTGAAGCAGGGTGCGAAAGGGTTCAGAGCAACGGGTATAAGTATTGCGTCCGATACCAGAATAGATCTACAGGCAAGTGGCCCGTGAATTACATACAAAGTCAAGCGTGAGGAATAACTTTGGGAACAGGGGGTGTACAGGAGAGTCAGGTTTCGATCCTGTGAAACTGTGGGTTATGGGCCCACCATGTGGTTAAAAGTAGAAGGTTGGTGACATCTTGCACGATCATGTAAGCAAGGCATGTTAGAGGAGAGTCTGAGGGTCATGTCGGCAACAACATAGGTACCAAGGGCGAGGGACGAAGAGAACCATTTTCCTGCTCGTTGAACGAGGCGGACCAATAGGCAAGGTTCTCGTCCATCGGTGGTTACTGGAATGTCATCAACAATAGTAATAGGGTCTTACTTACAGAGTGGTACAACGAGGTGCTTACCTAAGCAGGGGATTATCACTGCTTAGATTATATAGGTCACAAGAAGGGTCAAACAGACCCATGGAAAGGAAAATGTGATCATTAGGTTAAACAGAACAATGGAAAGGAAAAATGTGTTTAAACACATATTTCGGGGGTATATCCTTCCCAAGGATAAGCAGAGCATGATATCCATGACAGGATATAATGTAGAAAACCCTTTAGGTAAGGGGAGAGAAATTTCATGACATTACCCATACAACGGTGTTAGGATAAATGATAAATAAAATTTAGCATCGTGCTTCAAATGTTCCTGTTGAAAATCGGAGTACCATTGACATGCTTCAGGTAGCAATGATATGGTGTTTCAATCAAGGACCAGACTTCGGATACACCAATGATCCATCAGGAGTAACTTATAAAATAAGTCCTATAATTTCCTCCAGGAAGAGTGGATATCCTTGCAAAAGAAATCATTATGATAGGTCCTCCAGCCAGGGGGGGGGGTGCTAGGCATGACATCATGTTACCGGGTCATCAAAGGACAAACAACATAACTCCTGGAAAGTTGTCCCAACCATTATATCAGACTGAGATTCAGATCCAATTGGTGTCATGATGCCTCCGACTCAGGATGTCCGAGAAGAAAAGGCGCAACACAAATCATTGAAATGGCATTGCAAGATTCTCGGGAAATGAACTATGGGAGCGGGTTCCTGAAACAATAGTTCATCATTAAATCAAGGAGGGGATGAGAAGGTGGCTGATGGGCTCAGCGACAATTCATCGAGAATTCCAAGCTGATGGATTTCCACGATAATGTGAACAAGAAGATGACATTTGTCAGCTCAAATGGTATAATGATGTATGCTCGAGGAAAACATACACAATTAAACATTAGTTGAAAGGTGCACCCGAAATATGGGCTGGGTTGCACGACCAACGTCGGAATGGTGATTCAATAATCAATAGTCTAAGAATTTCACTTCAAAGCAAGAGGCTTGCTAGAAGTTTTGAATTCACACGTCATAGCTCAATTGCCGGTATTCCGGTTGAAAACAATACGGGGGCCAAGGAATGAACGAAGATGGCAAGAAGTATTATGATATCAAGAATTCTTAAGAGGTGGTGAAATTCTCACCACATTCTTGACAAAAAGAGATGGTAATACTTCCGAGGTAAGGAAGATCAACTGCTGGGTAGCAGGGATCTCAAGGTTTACACAAAACACGAACAAGTTGTGTTGAACGGAAGGCAATAAGGTGGTCGATGAGAACAGGAATCATCGAGGGGCAAGGATGGTATTACCCATTATGAATTCAATTGAATTCCTGGAAGATCTCATAAGGTTGATGATGACCACGACACAATTGTCGAGAGATTTCATGCAGATGTAGTCAATCAGCGACGACATCAAGTCAAAGGAATGATGAAGCAAGAGGTTATTGGAACCACAGTTACGACACAAACTCGAACTCAAGCTTGTTGTTTAAGGTGAAAGGTTATGACGAGGAAAATCGACGTAAGGTGTGACGCCCCCGATTTAATCGTACACTAATCATGTACGCAAATGTGTACGATCAAGATCAGGGACTCACGGAAAGATATCACAACACAACTCTACAAATAAAATAAGTCATACAAGCATCATAATACAAGCCAGGGGCCTCGAGGGCTCGAATACAAGAGCTCGATCATAGACAAGTCAGCGGAAGCAACAATATCTGAGTACAGACATAAGTTAAACAAGTTGCCATAAGATGGCTAGCACAAACTGGGATACAGATCGAAAGAGGCGCAGGCCTCCTGCCTGGGATCCTCCTAACTACTCTTGGTCGTCGTCAGCGGGCTGCACGTAGTAGTAGGCACCTCCAGTGTAGTAGTCGTCGTCGACGGTGGCGTCTGGCTCCAGGGCTCCAGCATCTGGTTGCGACAACCAGAAAGAAAGGAAAGGGGGAAAAAGGGGGGAGAAAGCAACCGTGAGTACTCATCCAAAGTACTCGCAAGCAAGGAGCTACACTACATATGCATGGGTATATGTGTAAGGAGGCCATATCGGTGGACTGAACTGCAGAATGCCAGAATAAGAGGGGGATAGCTAATCCTGTCGAAGACTACGCTTCTGGTAGCCTCTGTCTTGCAGCATATAGAAGAGAGTAGATAGTAGTCCTCCAAGTAGCATCTCCAAGTAGCATCTCCAAGCAGCATCTCCAGTAGCATCGCATAGCATAATCCTACCCGGCGATCCTCTCCTCGTCGCCCTGCGGAAAAGCGATCATCGGGTTGTCTGTGGAACTTGGAAGGGTGTGTTTTATTAAGTATCCGGTTCTAGTTGTCATAAGGTCAAGGTACAACTCCAAGTCGTCCTGTTACCGAAGATCACGGCTATTCGAATAGATTAACTTCCCTGCAGGGGTGCACCACATAACCCAACACGCTCGATCCCATTTGGCCGGACACACTTTCCTGGGTCATGCCCGGCCTCGGAAGATCAACACGTCGCAGCCCCACCTAGGCAAAATAGAGAGGCGAGCACGCCGGTCTAAACCTAAGCGCACAGGGGTCTGGGCCCATCGCCCATAGCACACCTGCACGTTGCGTACTTGGCCGAAAGCAGACCTAGCCTAGTGGCGTTCCAGTCCAATTCGGTGCGCGCCGCTCTGTCGCTGACGTCTGAAGTGCTTCGGCTGATACCACGACGTCGGGATACCCATAACTACTCCCACGTAGATGGTTAGTGCGTATAGGCTCGTAGCCAGACTCAGATCAAATACCAAGATCTCGTTAAGCGTGTTAAGTATCCGCGAACGCCGAACAGGGACAGGCCCACCTGTCTCCTAGGTGGTCTCAACCTGCCCTGCCACTCCGCCACAAAGTAACAGTCGAGGGCCGTCGGGAACCCAGGCCCACCTCTACCGGGATGGAGCCACCTGTCCTTTCAGCCCCCTCGTCAGAATCACTTGCGGGTACTCAATGAGCTGACCCGACTTTAGTCACCATCTGTATAGTATGTATGTATGTATAGTATATACCCGTGACCACCTCCCAAGTGATCACGGCCCAATAGTATAGCATGGCAGACGGACAAGAGTGTAGGGCCACTGATGGAACACTAGCATCCTATACTAAGCATTTAGAATTGCGGGTAAGGTATCAATGACTGTAGCAGCAATGACAGGCTATGCATCAGAATAGGATTAACGGAAAGCAGTAACATGCTACACTACTCTAATCAAGCAGTATAGAGAAGAGTAGGCGATATCTGGTGATCAAGGGGGGGGGGGCTTGCCTGGTTGCTCTGGCAAGAGAGAGGGGTCGTCAACTTCGTAGTCGAACTGGTCAGCAGCAGCGTCGGTCTCGTAGTCTACCGGAGAGAAGAGGGGGAAGAAATAATGAATACAGAGCAAACAAAGCACCACAAAATATATCAAGGCAATACGCGGTGTTCGGTGTGCCCTAACGCGGTAGTAGGTGATACCGGTGAAGGGGGGGAAAACCCCCGGGAAAGTATTCCCGGTGTTTCGTGTTTTCGGGCAGAGGAGCCGAAGGGGGAAAGTTGCGGGTTCGATAGGTTAGGGGTGTGTGGCGGACGAACGGACCGCGTATCCGGATTCGTCTCGTCGTTCTGAGCAACTTTCATGTTGAAAATATTTTAATCCGAGTTACGGATTAAAAGATATGATTTTCTAAAGATTTTATTAATTTCTAAAATTTAATTAATTATTTAATTTAATTCGAAAATTTGGATTTATGACATCAGCATGATGTCATGCTGTCATCACCAGTCAACAGGGGTTGACTGGGTGGGACCCACCTGTCATACACTGTTAGGTTAACTAGGGTTTAGTTATCTGCTTAGGCTAATCTAATCAGGATTAATTAGTTTAGTTAATTAATTAGGTTAATTAAGCAAGATTAATTAAGTTAATTAATCCTTTAATTAATTAATTAATTTAATAATTTTATTTATTATTTATTTTTAATATATTATTATTAGCTTTTTAATTCCTTTTTTTTATTAATCCGTTCTGGGGGTGGGGTCCCGCTGTCAATGGCCGAAAGGGGCCAAACGGGCGCTAGCGGGGCCACGGGCAGCGGGCGCCCGGGCGTTTGCACCCGCAGGGCAGACCCGAGACGCCGCGGGGTGGCAGAA
>NW_025228416.1:29616-29865 GCF_018294505.1 Triticum aestivum | reverse complement strand
TAGCGAGGAGCACGACGAGCGGCGGAGAGGGGAAGAGGAGGCCGAGGGCCTCACCGTGGGTTGCAGAGGACGGGGCAACGGGGGTCGAGGAGGGGGTCGGGGACGACGCGGCGAAGAAGAGGCAGGCCGGTGGGGAGGAGGAAGCAGGCCGGCGATGTAGCTCGGCGACGTCGTGCTCCGGGCGGCGACGAACGGCGTCGGGCGGCGGGGATCGTCGGCGTCGGGGTGGAGGGGTGAGGGGATCGAGAT
>NW_025228416.1:22656-29360 GCF_018294505.1 Triticum aestivum | reverse complement strand
GGCCAGCTGGGCCACAGATGGCCCAGTGGGGGGGGGGGTTCTGCCTTTTTTTAATTTTTAGTTAGATTTGTCTTTTCCTTTTTTTTATCATTTCTCTTTTCTGTTTTATTTTAGTTGCACTTTATTTTTGGTTTAGCAAAATATAAAAATAGCCCCAAAAATAGTGTGTCAAAATAATCCACTATTCTAAGAAGTTTTACCTCAGAATAAAAATAGTTTAGTATTGGGTAAAATATATTAGGAGTATAAATAATTGTTTTGATGTTGTTTTAATCACTTTAGGGTATTTAAATATCTTATAAAGATGTTGTTACTCCATCAATAATATCCATGATTTATTTGTCACATTAAGAACAATTTAGATTTGAGTTATGAAAACTTTAATTGTTTGACTTGATTTTAAATTTGAATTTGAATCGTTTTTGAACCATCGCGAGATTAACAACAACAACCGCGGTGACGTGGCATCATTAGCGTGGAATTACTGTAGCCTGAATATCCGGGCGTCACAATTCTCCTCCACTACAAGAAATCTCGTCCCGAGATTTAAGCGGTGGAGTAAGGGGGGGAAAGGTGTTTGTAGCGAAAAACCTAACGAGTCTTCTCGGTCTTGGCTTCCCTTTCGAAGAGGTTGATCCCTTTCGTTGATGTCTTCATTTCTTTGCTTCAGGTCATCATGGTGAAGTCGGCATCCTTTTCTTTGGGAACTCCAACGTACTTATGAATAGGTAAGGTGCAGCTTCTACAACGATAGGATTTTATAAGGGAAAATCTTCTGGGGGTTTCCCAAGTATGAACATATGAGTATCTCTCGAGCTGAACAAACGAAACACATCGAGAGCAAAGTAAGACGGTGCAATAAGAATTTTCAAGCGGATAGGCAATCGTTCATTGCCTGGAACAGAGTGTGAATGGGGTTCAGGGCAACAGGAATAAGTATTGTGTCCGAAACAGAATAGATCAACAGGCGGGTGGCCCGTGAATTACATAGAAAGTCAAGCACGAGGGATAACTTTGACAACAGGGTGTACAAGAGAGTCAGGTTTCGATCCTATGGATCTGTGGGTTATGGGCCCACCATGTGGGTTAAAATAGGGAAGGCGGTGACGTCTTGCACAATCATGTAAGCAAGGCATGTCAGAGGGTAACCTGTCGATTATGTCGGCAACAATGTCGGTACCAAGGGCGAGGGACGAAGAGAACCATTTTCCTGCTCGTTGAAGCGAGGCGGACCAATAGGCAAAGTTCTCGTCCATCGGTGGCTACCAGGAAGTCATCAACAATAGTAACAGGGTCTTACCGACAAGGTTGGGCACCTATGTGTTTACATAAGCAGTAGAATATTGCTGCTTAGATCATATAGATCACCGGAAAGGCTAAACAAACCAATATAAAGGAAATGTGAGCATCAGATTAACAGAACAATGGAAAGGAAAATGTGTTTAAACACATATTTCAAGGGTATATCCTCCCCAAGGACAAGCAGAGCATGATATCCATGACAGGATACAATGTAGAAAACCCTTTAGGAAAGGGGAGAGAGTATCATGACATTACCCATACAACGGTGTTTGGATAATTTAGTAAGAAACATTTAGCATTGGCTTCAAATGTTCTTGTTGAAATTCGGAGTACCACAGACATGCTTCGAGATAGCATTGACATGGTCTTCAATCAAAGGCCAGACTTTGGATACAAAGGGTCCATCGGAATCAACTTATAGAATAAGTCTTACAATTTCCTCATGGAAGAATGATTAACCTTGCTAAAAAGGAAAACTATAACAATGGGTCCTCCGGCCCGGTGCGCTAGGCATGTCATCACCTTACCGGTCACATAAAGACCATTGTTATAACTCTTGAAAATATATCCCAACCATCATATCTGACCGAGATTCAGATCTGATTGGTGTTAGGATATGTCAGACTCAGGATGTCTGAGAAGAAAAGGTGTAACACAATTGGCGAGATGACATTGTAAGATTCTCGGGAAATGAACTATAGAAGCAAGTTTCGAAACAATAGTTCGTCAGTAAACCAAAGAGAGGATGAGGAGGTGGCTGATGGACTCAGCGACAATTCAACTAGGTATCCCAAAAGATGGATCTCCATAATTATGTGGATAAGGAGATAGCATTTGTCAGATCAAATGATGTAATGAAGTATGCTCGAGTAAAACATACACAATTAAACATTGGTTGAAAGGTGCGCCCGAAATATGGGTTGGGTTGCATGACCAATGTCAGAATGGTGATTCAATAATCAATAGTCTAAGAATGAACGGCCGACCATTAACTTGAAAGCAATAGGGTTGATAGAAGGAAAGAATCCAAACAACACCGTTCACTTGTTGGAATCAACACGGGGACCAAGAAAGAATGGTGATGGTGAGAATTATCACTTGTATTAAGAGTTCTCAAGAGGTAGTGAAATTCTCACAACATTGAGGTCATAAGAGATGTTAATGTCCCAAGGTAAAGAAGGGCATTTAGTGGATATCAAGGAACTCAAGGTATATCACCAAACACGAACAAGCTTGTGTTGTTGGGAAGGCAATAAAGTGGTCGATGATAACACAGATCATCAAGGGCAAGGATGGTATTTCTCATCATGAATTCAATTGATATCCTGGAAGAGCTCATAAGGTTGATGATGATCACGACGCACTTTGTCGAGAGATTTCAAGATGTAATCGATCGGCGATGACATCAAGTCAAACGAATGGTGAAGCGAATGATTATTGGAACCAAGGGTACGACACAAACTCGAAACCAAGCTTGTTGTTCAAGGCAAAATGATATGACGATGAGGATCGACGTAAGGTTAGTTCATCGTCGAAAATTGCGCTCCGAGAAGAAGGACCGGGTAGCACAGTTAGAATCGTCACGACAATGATATAGCCAAACAGGCTAGGAATGGCGTGATCGGGTACAAACTCGTACTTATAGAAGCTTACTGAAGAGTTGTTGAACCGTAGAGCGGTCTCGGTTCAGTTATCGGTGTCTTTGAGTGTTCAGTAACACAGAGCCCGCGGAAAATTGGAATCAGTGGGAAGGTAGCACTTGATGAAGAACTCATAAAAAGTTATGCAGTTCCATGATAATCTCGAGATACCAGGGGGGTAATACTCGACACAAGATCAAAGTAAAGGTTGGACTGGTGTATTGATCCATAGAAGACAATTGTTTTAACTTGTCCGAGAAATGAGATCAAAGAAGAACAATCATGGTCGAAACCACGGTTGCAAGGGATCAATTCACAGATACCATATGTTAGTTATCAAGGAAATAGTTATTATTACAAGAAGCTTCCATGATAGGTTATACATCGCGTCCATGGGCATGAACACAAAGTTCAAGGTCGACTCCCACTTCCTCAATGCATAACCTTCCATTCACTTCTCGCTTTGATAAAGGCATTAGTGTTGAAAGTTTTACCTGGTGAAATACCAGATGAGTATGACTCGTGAAATCTTCCGAGTTCACACATATTAAGGAAGGCATAGGTTCAACCCATCCGGGCATCTTACGAACATATACCACAAACTTCGGGGTAATTAATACAAGCTCGAAAGTAGAGCATTGTTGGTCAAGCAGAGGATACAATGTACCAAAGGCATTATGTATCAGGGGAAAGAGCTCACAAGGTGATTAATTATGAAGGGCATAAAATCCAACAAAGGAACCGATGGTCCACAACGGAGCTGGTGTGGGTATCGGTACTCTATCAAAGGAAGAAGGAATGCAAGTGCACCGGATTATAGATACAACTGACTAACTCAATTGTCAAATGCAAAGGAATTGTGATTCCCAAATCAAGGGATCAGAATCAATGCTCTGATTAGGGGTGGATAAGTTGAATAGCCTTAGGGTACGATCGAAGACAATTGGATTGGTCGAGAACCAATTCCAGTTAAAAGAATGGCAGCTCAGCCGGAAAAGTAATTTATAAGGATCAATGATGATTGTGTGTATTCGCAAACATATTGAGTCAACAGACTCAAAATGATAATGACAAGGAATGTCAATAAGACTACGAGACTTATGGGATTAACCATAATGCAAGCAAGCAAGAATTTCAAGAGCCAAGGCTCCAGAGGATTTTCGGAAGATCGAATAGTATTTTGAATACTTTTGTGAAACACATGAACAACTGGGGATGAGCGGATACTCAACAAGTGCGAGAATTAACCGGAGGGGTATTCAGGTGTCAATGAACAGCGAGGCAGTAAGCTCAAAGGATTATCGAATCAACGACGAGTGTTTCGGGGTATCTTGTAATAACAAGACCAACTGGGGATGAATGTAAGGATAACTTCAAGTAGTTATCCATAAGGGTTGACGGTGGAAGGGGAATTGCAAACGCGATGAACACAAGTTCTCGGGTTAACAGCGGAGAGTATCTTCGGGGTCTTCTGGTGCAGCAGACGATCATCAATAATTAGGGGCTCTCCGGGGTGAAAGTGACAACGAGATCCTAATGTTAGATTTTTAGCAAAAATCGTTTAACTCGAATAGAAGAGAGTTCAGAATCCCAGAGTAAAGGTCGAGGAGTAAAAGATCCTAATACCACCCAATGGCGAAGTGGGCCCGTAAGGCACACAGCCAAGTTAGTAAAAGTTTTGCAATGACTAGACTCAACTTCGGCCAAGGAGTTGGAAAGGGGGATTCCTACAGGCAGTCGGCTCTGATACCAACTTGTGACGCCCCCGATTTAATCGTACACTAATCATGCACGCAAATGTGTACGATCAAGATCAGGGACTCACGGAAAGATATCACAACACAACTCTACAAATAAAATAAGTCATACAAGCATCATAATACAAGCCAGGGGCCTCGAGGGCTCGAATACAAGAGCTCGATCATAGACGAGTCAGCGGAAGCAACAATATCTGAGTACAGACATAAGTTAAACAAGTTGCCATAAGATGGCTAGCACAAACTGGGATACAGATCGAAAGAGGCGCAGGCCTCCTGCCTGGGATCCTCCTAACTACTCTTGGTCGTCGTCAGCGGGCTGCACGTAGTAGTAGGCACCTCCAGTGTAGTAGTCGTCGTCGACGGTGGCGTCTGGCTCCAGGGCTCCAGCATCTGGTTGCGACAACCAGAAAGAAAGGAAAGGGGGAAAAAGGGGGGAGAAAGCAACCGTGAGTACTCATCCAAAGTACTCGCAAGCAAGGAGCTACACTACATATGCATGGGTATATGTTTAAGGAGGCCATATCGGTGGACTGAACTGCAGAATGCCAGAATAAGAGGGGGATAGCTAATCCTGTCGAAGACTACGCTTCTGGTAGCCTCCGTCTTGCAGCATATAGAAGAGAGTAGATTGTAGTCCTCCAAGTAGCATCTCCAAGTAGCATCTCCAAGCAGCATCTCCAGTAGCATCGCATAGCATAATCCTACCCGGCGATCCTTTCCTCGTCGCCCTGTGGAAAAGCGATCACCGGGTTGTCTGTGGAACTTGGAAGGGTGTGTTTTATTAAGTATCCGGTTCTAGTTGTCATAAGGTCAAGGTACAAGTCCAAGTCGTCCTGTTACCGAAGATCACGGCTATTCGAATAGATTAACTTCCCTGCAGGGGTGCACCACATAACCCAACACGCTCGATCCCATTTGGCCGGACACACTTTCCTGGGTCATGCCCGGCCTCGGAAGATCAACACGTCGCAGCCCCACCTAGGCAAAACAGAGAGGCCAGCACGCCGGTCTAAACCTAAGCGCACAGGGGTCTGGGCCCATCGCCCATAGCACACCTGCACGTTGCGTACGCGGCCGAAAGCAGACCTAGCCTAGTGGCGTTCCAGTCCAATTCGGCGCGCGCCGCTCCGTCGCTGACGTCTGAAGTGCTTCGGCTGATACCACGACGTCGGGATACCCATAACTACTCCCACGTAGATGGTTAGTGCGTATAGGCTCGTAGCCAGACTCAGATCAAATACCAAGATCTCGTTAAGTGTGTTAAGTATCCGCGAACGCCGAACAGGGCCAGGCCCACCTGTCTCCTAGGTGGTCTCAACCTGCCCTGCCACTCCGCCACAAAGTAACAGTCGAGGGCCGTCGGGAACCCAGGCCCACCTCTACCGGGATGGAGCCACCTGTCCTTTCAGCCCCCTCGTCAGAATCACTTGCGGGTACTCAATGAGCTGACCCGACTTTAGTCACCATCTGTATAGTATGTATGTATGTATAGTATATACCCGTGACCACCTCCCAAGTGATCACGGCCCAATAGTATAGCATGGCAGACGGACAAGAGTGTAGGGCTACTGATGGAACACTAGCATCCTATACTAAGCATTTAGAATTGCGGGTAAGGTATCAATGACTGTAGCAGCAATGACAGGCTATGCATCAGAATAGGATTAACGGAAAGCAGTAACATGCTACACTACTCTAATGCAAGCAGTATAGAGAAGAGTAGGCGATATCTGGTGATCAAGGGGGGGGGGCTTGCCTGGTTGCTCTGGCAAGAGAGAGGGGTCGTCAACTCCGTAGTCGAACTGGTCAGCAGCAGCGTCGGTCTCGTAGTCTACCGGAGAGAAGAGGGGGAAGAAATAATGAATACAGAGCAAACAAAGCACCACAAAATATATCAAGGCAATACGCGGTGTTCGGTGTGCCCTAACGCGGTAGTAGGTGATACCGGTGAAGGGGGGGAAAACCCCCGGGAAAGTATTCCCGGTGTTTCGTGTTTTCGGGC
>NW_025228416.1:17150-21296 GCF_018294505.1 Triticum aestivum | reverse complement strand
TTTTTTTTAATTTTTAGTTAGATTTGTCTTTTCCTTTTTTTTATCATTTCTCTTTTCTGTTTTATTTTAGTTGCACTTTATTTTTGGTTTAGCAAAATATAAAAATAGCCCCAAAAATAGTGTGTCAAAATAATCCACTGTTCTAAGAAGTTTTACCTCAGAATAAAAATAGTTTAGTATTTGGTAAAATATATTAGGAGTATAAATAATTGTTTTGATGTTGTTTTAATCACTTTAGGGTATTTAAATATCTTATAAAGATGTTGTTACTCCATCAATAATATCCATGATTTATTTGTCACATTAAGAACAATTTAGATTTGAGTTATGAAAACTTTAATTGTTTGACTTGATTTTAAATTTGAATTTGAATCGTTTTTGAACCATCGCGAGATTAACAACAACAACCGAGGTGACGTGGCATCATTAGCGTGGAATTACTGTAGCCTGAATATCCGGGCGTCACAGAAGGTTAGTTCATCGTCGAAAATTGGTGCTCCGAGAATAAGGACCAGGTAGCACTGTTAGAATCGTCACGACAATGATATAGCCAAACAGGCTAGGAATGGCGTGATCGGGTAACAAACTCGTACTTATAGAAGCTTACTGAAGAGTTGTTGAACCGTAGAGCGGACTTGGTTCAGTTATCGGTGTCTTTGAGTGTTCAATAACTCAGAGCCCGCGAAAAATTGGAATCAGTGGGAAGGTAGCACTTGATGAAGAACTCATAAAAAGTTATGCAGTTCCATGATAATCTCGAGATACCAGGGGGGTAATACTCGACACAAGATCAAAGTAAAGGTTGGACTGGTGTATTGATCCATAGAAGACAATTGTTTTAACTTGTCCGAGAAATGAGATCAAAGAAGAACAATCATGGTCGGATCCACGGTTGCAAAAGGCCAGATCCTAGATATAAGATGAACTTATACCAAGGGAATAATTGATTTTAAAAGAAGCTTCGATGAGAAGATGTACATCGTGTCCATGGGCATGAACGCAAAGTTCAAGGTTGACTCCCACTTCTCCAATGCACAACCTTTCATTCACTTCTCGCGCTCAATGAAGTTGTAGTTTTGAAATTTTATCTGGCAAAATACCAGAAAGTACGACTCGTGAAAACTTTCGAGTTCACACCTATTAAGGAAGGCATAGGTACAACCCATTGGGGCATCTTAGAATCATATACCAAATCTTCAGAAGTAATTAACTCAAGCTCAAAGGCAGAGCATGGTTGAGAAAGCAAAGGATACAATTTACCAAAGGCATTATGTATCAGAGGAAAGGCTCACAAGGTTATTGAATATGAAGGGCGTTGTCAGATAAAATCCAACAAAGGATCTGGTGGTCCACAAGGGATCTTGTGACGCCCCCGATTTAATCGTACACTAATCATGCACGCAAATGTGTACGATCAAGATCAGGGACTCACGGGAAGATATCACAACACAACTCTACAAATAAAATAAGTCATACAAGCATCATAATACAAGCCAGGGGCCTCGAGGGCTCGAATACAAGTGCTCGATCATAGACGAGTCAGCGGAAGCAACAATATCTGAGTACAGACATAAGTTAAACAAGTTTGCCTTAAGAAGGCTAGCACAAACTGGGATACAGATCGAAAGAGGCGCAGGCCTCCTGCCTGGGATCCTCCTAACTACTCCAGGTCGTCGTCAGCGGGCAGCACGTAGTAGTAGGCACCTCCGGTGTAGTAGGGGTCGTCGTCGACGGTGGCGTCTGGCTCCTGGACTCCAGCATCTGGTTGCGACAACCAGAACGAAAGGAAAGGGGAAAAAGGGGGAAGAAAGCAACCGTGAGTACTCATCCAAAGTACTCGCAAGCAAGGAACTACACTACATATGCATGGGTATATGTGTAAGGAGGCCATATCGGTGGACTGAACTGCAGAATGCCAGAATAAGAGGGGGATAGCTAATCCTGTCGAAGACTACGCTTCTGGCAGCCTCCGCCTTATAGCATGTAGAAGAGGGTAGATTGAAGTCCTCCAAGTAGCATCTCCAAGTAGCGTATCCAGGTAGCATCTCCAAGCGCATCTCCAGTCGCATCGCATAGCATAATCCTACCCGGCAATCCTCTCCTCGTCGCCCTGCGGAAAAGCGATCACCGGGTTGTCTGTGGAACTTGGAAGGGTGTGTTTTATTAAGTATCCGGTTCTAGTTGTCATAAGGTCAAGGTACAACTCCAAGTCGTCCTGTTACCGAAGATCACGGCTATTCGAATAGATTAACTTCCCTGCAGGGGTGCACCACATAGCCCAACACGCTTGATCCCATTTGGCCGGACACACTTTCCTGGGTCATGCCCGGCCGCGGAAGATCAACACGTCGCAGCCCCACCTAGGCACAACAGAGAGGCCAGCACGCCGGTCTAAACCTAAGCGCGCAGGGGTCTGGGCCCATCGCCCTGAGCACACCTGCACGTTGCGAGGGCGGCCGGAAGCAGACCTAGCCTAGTAGGCGTTCCAGTCCAATCCGGCGCGCGCCGCTCCGTCGCTGACGTCTGAAGTGCTTCGGCTGATACCACGACGCCGGGATACCCATAACTACTCCCGCGTAGATGGTTAGTGCGTATAGGCTCGTAGCCGACTCAGATCAAATACCAAGATCTCGTTAAGCGTGTTAAGTATCCGCGAACGCCGAACAGGGCCAGGCCCACCTGTCTCCTAGGTGGTCTCAACCTGCCCTGCCGCTCCGCCACAAAGTAACAATCGAGGGCCGTCGGGAACCCAGGCCCACCTCTACCGGGATGGAGCCACCTGTCCTTTCAGCCCCCTCGTCAGAATCACTTGCGGGTACTCAATGAGCTGACCCGACTTTAGTCACCATCTGTATAGTATGTATGTATGTATAGTATATACCCGTGATCACCTCCCAAGTGATCACGGCCCGATAGTATAGCAAGGCAGACTGACAAGAATGTAGGGCCAATGATGATAAACTAGCATCCTATACTAAGCATATAGGATTGCAGGTAAGGTATCAACAGATGTAGCGATAATGTCAGGCTATGCATCAGAATAGGATTAACGAAAGCAGTAACATGCTACACTACTCTAATGCAAGCAGTATAGAGGAGAATAGGCGATATCTGGTGATCAAGGGGGGGGCTTGCTAGGTTGCTCTGGCAAGAGAGGGGGTCGTCAACTCCGTAGTCGAACTGGTCAGCAGCAGCGTCGGTCTCGTAGTCTACCGGAGAGAAGAGGGGGAAGAAATAATGAATACAGAGCAAACAAAGCATCACAAAATATAACAAGGCAATACGCGGTGTTCGGTGTGCCCTAACGCGGTAGTAGGTGATACCGGTGAAGGGGGGAAAACATTCGGGAAAGTATTCCCGGTGTTTCGTGTTTTCGGGCAGAGGAGCCGGAGTGGGAAAGTTGCGGGTTCGATAGGTTAGAGGGGTGTGGCGGACGAACGGACTGCGTATCCGGAATCGTCTCGTCGTTCTGAGCAACTTTCATGTTGAAAACATTTTAATCCGAGTTACGGATTAAAAGATATGATTTTCTAAAGATTATATTAATTTCTGGAATTTAATTAATTAATTATTTAATTCGAAAATGAATTTATGACGTCAGCATGATGTCATGCTGACGTCAGCAGTCAACAGGGTTGACTTGGTCAACCTGACAGGTGGGTCCCGTTCGTCATTGACTGTTTAGTCTAATCAATGTTTAGCTAATCTAATTACTGTTTAATTAAACTAATTAGTTAATTAGGTTAATCTAATTATGATTAATTAACTTAATTAATTCCTTAATTAATTAATTAATTAATTTAATTATTATTTATTTATTTAATATATAGTTTTTTTTAATTCTTTTTTTTAAACGTTTTGGGGCTGGGGTGTGGGACCCCACAAGTCATTGGCCTAAGTGGCTTAGCGGGCGCACGGTTACGGGCGCCGGGTGGGTCGGTCGACGAGCGGCAGCCCGACGAGGCGCCGCGGGGCAGCGGGCGTGCGGCCTGGCTCCGACGACCGGAGCAGGGCGGCGCGGTTGGCTGAGAGGATCGCCGCAGTGGACGGCTGACGTAGCGGGAGTGGGATGAGGCGTCGGACGACGACGGCGCCCCGGGCGGATGCGGCCAGTAGTTGCAGGGCAGAGACGGCGGTGGGAGTCGG
>NW_025228416.1:9931-15970 GCF_018294505.1 Triticum aestivum | reverse complement strand
TTTTTTGTTTAACTGTTTATAACATTTTTCTTTTACGGTTTTGATTCACACTATTTTTGTTTATGAAATATAATTCTAGCACCTAAATTTGTGGTAGTAATTATATTACTGCCACAATTATCCTTTTATTTATTAAAAGTAGTTTTCAATAATTTAATCATTTAAGTGACGATTAAATAAATAATTTAGCTATTGTTTCTATCATTTAGTGCATCTAAGCATTTTATAAAATTTTGGGTTCACCACCCTGATCATATACGATTTATTTGCTACACTTTGAACATTTTAGATTTGACTTTAGAAAACTTTTATCGTTTAACTTTATTTTAAGTTAGAATTCGAGAGGGACGTGACACACCGCAAGATTAAAAATAGTAACCATGATGACGTGGCATCATTATCGTGAGATTACTGTAGCCTAAGTATCCGGACGTCACAATTCTCCTCCACTACAAGAAATCTCGTCCCGAGATTTTAGAGGGGAAGTGCGGGGAAGGGATTAGGTTGCGAAATTCTAACGGGTCTTGTTGGTCTTGGCTACTCTTCTCGAGGAGGTCGATCCATTACATTGTTGTCTTCACTTCTCTGCTTCAGGTCATCATGGTGATGTCGTTCTTTTCTCGGGAACTCCAACGTACTTACGAATAGGTAAGGGGCAGCTCGGCTACGACAGAATGCTTATGAGGGAAACAATCTGGGGGTTAACCCATGAATGGGCATAAGATTATCTCTCGAGTTGAACATATCGAATACATCAAGAGTAAGGTACGAAGGTACAATGAGGTTCCAAGTGGATAGATTGTTGCTCGAAGTCTGAACCAGAGTGAGAAAGGGTTTCAGAGCAGCGAGAGTAAGTATTGCGTCTGTTACCAGAATATAGCATTAGGAAGGTGGCCCGTGAATTAAATACGAAGCCAAGCGCGAGGAATAACTTCGACAACAGGGGGTATAGGAGAGTCAGGTTTCGATCCTGTGGAACTGTGGGTTATGGCCCCACCATGTGGGTTAGAAGTAGGAAGGGCGGAGACGTCTTGCGCGATCATGCAAGAAGTATGTCAGGGGGGTAGCCTGTCGATTATGTCGGCGACAACGTCGATACCAAGAGCGAGGGACGAAGAGAACTATTTTCCTGCTCGTTGAACGAGGCGGGCCAAGAGGCCAAGTTCTCATCCATCGGCGGTTACCGAAATGTCATCAACAATAGAAACAGGGTCTCACTGTCAGAGTTGTACACCGAGGTGTTTACCTACGCAGTGAATTATTACTGCATAGATTATATAGATCACAAGAAAGGTTAAACCAAACAACGGAAAGGAAATATGGTTATCAAATTACACAAAACAAAGACAAGGAAAATGTGTTTAATCACATATTTCAGGGGTATAACCTTCCCAAGGACAAGCAGAGCAAGATATCCATGACAGGATATAAAGTAGAAAACCATTTAGGTAAGGGGGGAGGAATCTCATGATATTACTCATACAACGGTGTTAGGATAATTGATAATTAAAATATAGCATCGTGCTTCAAACGTGCCTGCTGAAAATCGGAGTACCATTGACGTGCTTCGAGATAGCAGTGACATGGTCTTCAGGTGAAGATCAGACTTTGGAAACACGAAGGATCCATCAAGAATAACTTGTAGAATAAGTCTTACAATCTCCTCATGGATGAATGGATAACCTTGCTGAAAAGGAATCTATAATGATAGGTCCTCCAGCCGGGGGGGGGGTGCTAGGTATGACATCATGCTACCGGGTCATCAAAGGATCAACGTCATAACTCTTGGAAAGTTGTCCCAACCATCATATCTGACCGAAATTCAGATCCGATTGGTGTATTGATACCTCAGACTCAGGATGTCCGAGAATAAAAGGCGCAACACAATTAGACGAAATGACATTTCAGGATTCTCAGGAAATGAACTACGGGAGCGGGTTCTTGAAGCAACAATCCATCCTTAAACCAAGGAGGGGATGAGAAGGTGGCTGATGGGCTCAGCGACAACTCATCGAGAATTCCAAACGGATGGCTTTCCACAATAAGGTGAACAAGAGGATGACACTTGTCAATTCAAATGATATAATGTTGTATGCCCGAGGAAAGACATACACAATTAAACATTGGTTGAAGGGTGCACCCGAAGTACGGGTTGGGTTGCACGACCGATGTTAGAATGGTGATTCAATTAGCGAAGGACTTAGAATGAACTATCGCCCATTCACTTCAAAGCAATAGGGTTGTTAGAAGTTTTGAATTCACACGCCATCGCTCCATTGTCGGTATTCCGGTTGAAAACAATACGGGGACCAAGGAATGAACGAAGATGGCAAGAAGTATTATGATATCAAGAATTATTAAGAGGCGGTGAAATTCTCACCACATTCTTGACAAAAAGAGATGGTAATACTTCCGAGGTAAGGAAGATCAACTGCTGGGTAGCAGTGATCTCAAGGTTTACACAAAACACGAACAAGTTGTGTTGAACGGAAGGCAATAAAGTGGTCGATGAGAACAGGAATCATCGAGGGGCACGGATGGTATTACCCATCATGAATTCAATTGAATTCCTGGAAGAGCTCGGAATGATGATGATGATCACGACACATTTGTCGAGAGATTTCACGAAGATGTAATC
Organism: Triticum aestivum; assembly: GCF_018294505.1. Taxonomy (NCBI): domain Eukaryota; kingdom Viridiplantae; phylum Streptophyta; class Magnoliopsida; order Poales; family Poaceae; genus Triticum; species Triticum aestivum. The sequence continues at coordinate 13,332 of NW_025228416.1, read as the reverse complement.
GATCGACGATGACATCAAGTCAAACAATGATGAAGTGAAAGGTTATTGCAACCAAGGGTACGACACAAACTCGAAACCAAGCTTATTGTTCAAGGCGAAATGATATGACGATGATGATCGACGTAAGGTTAGTTCATCGTCGAAAATTGGTGCTCCGAGAATAAGGACCAGGTAGCACCGTTAGGATCGTCACGACAATGATATAGCCAAACAGGCTAGGAATGGCGTGATCGGGTACAAACTCGCACTTATAGAAGCTTACTGAAGAGTTGTTGAACCGTAGAGCGGACTCGGTTCAGTTATCGGTGTCTTTGAGTGTTCAATAACTCAGAGCCCGTGAAAAATTGGAATTAGTTGGAAGGTAGCACTTGATGAAGAACTCATAAGAAGTTATGCAGTTCCATGATAATCTCGAGATACCAGGGGGGTAATTCTCGACACAAGATCAAAGTAAAGGTTGGACTGGCGTATTGATCCATAGGAGACAATTGTTTTAAATTGTCCGAGAAATGAGATCAAAGAAGAACAATCATGGTCGGAACCACGGTTGCAAGGGATCAATTCACAGATACCATATGTTAGTTATCAAGGAAATAGTTATATTTACAAGAAGCTTCTATGACAGGATCTACATCGTGTCCATGGGCATGAACACAAAGTTCAAGGTCGACTCCCACTTCTCCAATGCACAACCTTTCATTCACTTCTCGCGCTCAATGAAGTTGTAGTTTTGAAATTTTATTTGGCAAAATACCAGAAGAGTACGACTCGTGAAAACTTTCGAGTTCACACCTATTAAGGAAGGCATAGGTTCAACCCATCGGGGCATCTCAGAATCATATACCAGAACCTTTAGAAGTAATTAACTCAAGCTCGAAGACAGAGCATGGTTAAGAAAGCAGAGGATACAATTTACCAAAGGCATTATGTATCAGAGGAAAGGCTCACAAGGTTATTGAATATGAAGGGCGTTGTCAGATAAAATCCAACAAAGGATCTGGTGGTCCACAAGGGATCTGACGTGAGCATCGGTACTCAACTAGAGGAAGAAGAGTGCAAGGAGATCAAATTATAGAAACAACTAACTAACTCAATTGTCAAATGTAAAGGAATTATGATTTCCAATTTAAGGGATCAGAAGCAATGCTCTGATTAGGGATGGATAAGTTGAATAGCCGTAGGGTACAATCAACGACAATTGGATTGGTCGAGAACCAATTCCAGTTAAAAGAATGGCAGCTCAGCCGGAAGGTAATTTATAAGGATCAATGATGTTTGCGGGTATTCGCAAACATATTGAGTCAACAGACTCAAAATGATAATGACAAGGAATGTCATTAAGACTACGAGACTTATGGGATTAACCATAATGCAAGCAAGCAAGAATTTCAAGAGCCAAAGGCTCCAGAGGATTCTCGGAAGATCGAATAGTATTTTGAAGAATTTTGTGTAACACATGATCAACAGGGGATGAGCGGATACTCGACAAGTGCGAGTATTTATTTGAGGGGGTATTCATGTAGTAAGGAACTGCTAGGCAGTAGGCACAAAGTATTCTTGGATCAATAGAGAAAACTTCGGGGTATCTTGTAATAACAAGATCACTGGGGGATGATCGTATGAATGGCAAGTGTAAGTAGTTATCCATACGGATTTATCGGTGGCCAGGAATAGCAAAAGTGATGGGCACAAAGTCTCGAGAGAATATCAAAGAGTATCTCCGAATTCTTCTGATTAGCAGACGATCATCTGAAGTGAGGGGCTCTCCGGGAGAAAGTACTCGCGAGAACCTAAAGTTAGTTTTGTTATTAGCAAAATCGTTTAACCCGAATAGAAGAGAGTTCAGAATCCCAGAGTAAAGATCGAGGAGTAAAAGATCCTAATACCACCCAATGGCGACGTGGGCCCATGGGCCGCACAGCCATGTTAGTAAAAGTTTTTCAACGACTAGACTCGACTTCGGCCAAGGAGTTGGAAAGAGGATTCCTACAGGCAGTCGGCTCTGATACCAACTTGTGACGCCCCCGATTTAATCGTACACTAATCATGCACGCAAATGTGTACGATCAAGATCAGGGACTCACGGGAAGATATCACAACACAACTCTACAAATAAAATAAGTCATACAAGCATCATAATACAAGCCAGGGGCCTCGAGGGCTCGAATACAAGTGCTCGATCATAGACGAGTCAGCGGAAGCAACAATATCTGAGTACAGACATAAGTTAAACAAGTTTGCCTTAAGAAGGCTAGCACAAACTGGGATACAGATCGAAAGAGGTGCAGGCCTCCTGCCTGGGATCCTCCTAACTACTCCAGGTCGTCGTCAGCGGGCAGCACGTAGTAGTAGGCACCTCCGGTGTAGTAGGGGTCGTCGTCGACGGTGGCGTCTGGCTCCTGGACTCCAGCATCTGGTTGCGACAACCAGAACGAAAGGAAAGGGGAAAAAGGGGGAAGAAAGCAACCGTGAGTACTCATCCAAAGTACTCGCAAGCAAGGAACTACACTACATATGCATGGGTATATGTGTAAGGAGGCCATATCGGTGGACTGAACTGCAGAATGCCAGAATAAGAGGGGGATAGCTAATCCTGTCGAAGACTACGCTTCTGGCAGCCTCCGCCTTACAACATGTAGAAGAGGGTAGATTGAAGTCCTCCAAGTAGCATCTCCAAGTAGCGTATCTAGGTAGCATCTCCAAGCGCATCTCCAGTCGCATCGCATAGCATAATCCTACCCGGCAATCCTCTCCTCGTCGCCCTGCGGAAAAGCGATCACCGGGTTGTCTGTGGAACTTGGAAGGGTGTGTTTTATTAAGTATCCGGTTCTAGTTGTCATAAGGTCAAGGTACAACTCCAAGTCGTCCTGTTACCGAAGATCACGGCTATTCGAATAGATTAACTTCCCTGCAGGGGTGCACCACATAGCCCAACACTCTTGATCCCATTTGGCCGGACACACTTTCCTGGGTCATGCCCGGCCGCGGAAGATCAACACGTCGCAGCCCCACCTAGGCACAACAGAGAGGCCAGCACGCCGGTCTAAACCTAAGCGCGCAGGGGTCTGGGCCCATCGCCCTGAGCACACCTGCACGTTGCGAGGGCGGCCGGAAGCAGACCTAGCCTAGTAGGCGTTCCAGTCCAATCCGGCGCGCGCCGCTCCGTCGCTGACGTCTGAAGTGCTTCGGCTGATACCACGACGCCGGGATACCCATAACTACTCCCGCGTAGATGGTTAGTGCGTATAGGCTCGTAGCCGACTCAGATCAAATACCAAGATCTCGTTAAGCGTGTTAAGTATCCGCGAACGCCGAACAGGGCCAGGCCCACCTGTCTCCTAGGTGGTCTCAACCTGCCCTGCCGCTCCGCCACAAAGTAACAATCGAGGGCCGTCGGGAAC
>NW_025228416.1:8592-8898 GCF_018294505.1 Triticum aestivum | reverse complement strand
TTTTTTTAAACGTTTTGGGGCTGGGGTGTGGGACCCCACAAGTCATTGGCCTAAGTGGCTTAGCGGGCGCACGGTTACGGGCGCCGGGTGGGTCGGTCGACGAGCGCCAGCCCGACGAGGCGCCGCGGGGCAGCGGGCGTGCGGCCTGGCTCCGACGACCGGAGCAGGGCGGCGCGGTTGGCTGAGAGGATCGCCGCAGTGGACGGCTGACGTAGCGGGAGTGGGATGAGGCGTCGGACGACGACGGCGCCCCGGGCGGATGCGGCCAGGAGTTGCAGGGCAGAGACGGCGGTGGGAGTCGGCAGC
>NW_025228416.1:3872-7864 GCF_018294505.1 Triticum aestivum | reverse complement strand
TTTATAACATTTTTCTTTTACGGTTTTGATTCACACTATTTTTGTTTATGAAATATAATTCTAGCACCTAAATTTGTGGTAGTAATTATATTACTGCCACAATTATCCTTTTATTTATTAAAAGTAGTTTTCAATAATTTAATCATTTAAGTGACGATTAAATAAATAATTTAGCTATTGTTTCTATCATTTAGTGCATCTAAGCATTTTATAAAATTTTGGGTTCACCACCCTGATCATATACGATTTATTTGCTACACTTTGAACATTTTAGATTTGACTTTAGAAAACTTTTATCGTTTAACTTTATTTTAAGTTAGAATTCGAGAGGGACGTGACACACCGCAAGATTAAAAATAGTAACCATGATGACGTGGCATCATTATCGTGAGATTACTGTAGCCTAAGTATCCGGACGTCACAGATCTGACGTGAGCATCGGTACTCAACTAGAGGAAGAAGAATGCAAGGAGATCAAATTATAGAAACAACTGACTAACTCAATTGTCAAATGCCAAGGAATTAAGATTTCCAAATCAAGGGATCAGAAGCAATGCTCTGATTAGGGATGGATAAGTTGAATAGCCTTAGGGTACAATCAAAGACAATTGGATTGGTCGAGAACCAATACCAGTTAAAAGAATGGAAGCTCAGCCGGAAAGGTAATTTATAAGGATCAATGATGATTGCGTGTATTCGCAACATATTGAGTCAACAGACTCAAAATGATAATGACAAGGAATGTCAATAAGATTTCTATACTTATGGGATTAATCATAATGAAAGCAAACAAGAAATTCCGGAGCAATAGGTTGCTGAGGATTTTCAGAATATCGTTTGGTAATTCGAAGACTTTTGTGTAACACATGAACAACGGAGGGATGGGCAGATACTCGATAAATGCGAGAATTAACCGTAGGGGTATTCAAGTGACAAGAACAGCAAGGCAGTAAGCTCAAGGGATTATCGAAACCACGACGAGTTTCTCAGGGTATCTTGTAATAACAAGACCAATGGGGAATGATCGTAAGAATGGCAAATGTAAGTAGTTATCCATAAGGATTTACGGTGGAAGAGGAATTGCAAACGCGATGAACACAAGTTCTCGGGTTAACAGCGGAAAGTATCTTCGGGGTCTTCACGTGTAGCAGACGATCATCAGTAATAAGGGGCTCTCCGGGTGAAAGTGATGACGAGATCCTAATGTTAGATTTAGCAAAATTCATTTAACCCGAATAGAAGAGAGATCAGAGTCCCAGAGTAAATGTCGAGGAGTAAAAGATCCTAATACCACCCAATGGCGACGTGGGCCCGTAAGGCACACAGCCAAGTTAGTAAAAGTTTTTGCAATGTCTAGACTCGACTTCGGCCAAGGAGTGTGGATGGGGGATTCCTACAGGCAGTCGGCTCTGATACCAACTTGTGACGCCCCCGATTTAATCGTACACTAATCATACACGCAAATGTGTACGATTAAAATCAGGGACTCACGGGAAGATATCACAACACAACTCTACAAATAAAATAAGTCATACAAGCATCATAATACAAGCCAGGGGCCTCGAGGGCTCGAGTACAAGTGCTCGATCATAGACGAGTCAGCGGAAGCAACAATATCTGAGTACAGACATAAGTTAAACAAGTTTGCCTTAAGAAGGCTAGCACAAACTGGGATACAGATCGAAAGAGGCGCAGGCCTCCTGCCTGGGATCCTCCTAAACTACTCCTGGTCGTCGTCAGCGGGCTGCACGTAGTAGTAGACACCTCCGGGGTAGTAGTCATCGTCGACGGTGGCGTCTGGCTCCTGGACTCCAGCATCTGGTTGCGACAACCAGAAAGAAAGGAAAGGGGAAAAAAGGGGTGAGAAAGCAACCGTGAGTACTCATCCAAAGTACTCGCAAGCAAGGAACTACACTACATATGCATGGGTATAAGTGTAAGGAGGCCATATCAGTGGACTGAACTGCAGAATGCCAGAATAAGAGGGGGATAGCTAATCCTGTCGAAGACTACACTTCTGGCAGCCTCCGCCTTACAGCATGTAGAAGAGGGTAGATTGAAGCCCTCCAAGTAGCATCTCCAAGTAGCGTATCCAGGTAGCATCTCCAAGCGCATCTCCAGTCGCATCGCATAGCATAATCCTACCCGGCAATCCTCTCCTCGTCGCCCTGCGGAAAAGCGATCACCGGGTTGTCTGTGGAACTTGGAAGGGTGTGTTTTATTAAGTATCCGGTTCTAGTTGTCATAAGGTCAAGGTACAACTCCAAGTCGTCCTGTTACCGAAGATCACGGCTATTCGAATAGATTAACTTCCCTGCAGGGGTGCACCACATTCCCCAACACGCTCGATCCCATTTGGCCGGACACACTTTCCTGGGTCATGCCCGGCCGCGGAAGATCAACACGTCGCAGCCCCACCTAGGCTCAACAGAGAGGCCAGCACGCCGGTCTAAACCTAAGCGCACAGGGGTCTGGGCCCATCGCCCATAGCACACCTGCACGTTGCTTACGCGACCGAAAGCAGACCTAGCCTAGTGGCGTTCCAGTCCAATTCGGCGCGCGCCGCTCCGTCGCTGACGTCTGAAGTGCTTCGGCTGATACCACGACGTCGGGATACCCATAACTACTCCCGCGTAGATGGTTAGTGCGTATAGGCTCGTAGCCAACTCAGATCAAATACCAAGATCTCGTTAAGCGTGTTAAGTATCCGCGAACGCCGAACAGGGCCAGGCCCACCTGTCTCCTAGGTGGTCTCAACCTGCCCTGCCGCTCCGCCACAAAGTAACAGTCGGGGGCCGTCGGGAACCCAGGCCCACCTCTACCGGGATGGAGCCACCTGCCCCTTCAGCCCCCAACTCCGAACAGTATCACAGGTAATGTAACAGTGTAAAGTATATAGTATATGCCCGTGATCACCTCCCGAAGTGATCACAGCCCAGTAGTATAGCATGGCAGACAGACAAGAGTGTAGGGCCACTGATGGAACACTAGCATCCTATACTAAGCATTTAGGATTGCGGGTAAGGTATCAATGACTGTAGCAGCAATGACAGGCTATGCATCAGAATAGGATTAACGGAAAGAAGTAACATGCTACACTACTCTAATGCAAGCAGTATAGAGAAGAGTAGGCGATATCTGGTGATCAAGGGGGGGGCTTGCCTGGTTGCTCTGGCAAGAGAGAGGGGTCGTCAACTCCGTAGTCGAACTGGGCAGCAGCAGCGTCGGTCTCGTAGTCTACCGAAGAGAAGAGGGGGAAGAAACAATAAATACAGTGCAAACATAAGCAAGACGACGCAAGACATGACAAAGAGCGGTGCTAGGTGTGTTCTAACGCAGTATGGGGTGATGCGGGCGAAGGGGGAAATCGTCCGGGAAAGTATTCCCGGTGTTCCGTGTTTTCGGGCAGAGGAGCTGGAGGGGGAAAGTTGCGAGTTTGATATGTTAGGGGTGTGTGGCGGACGAACGGGCTGCGTATCCGGATTCGTCTCGTCGTTCTGAGCAACTTTCATGTTGAAAATATTTTAATCCGAGTTACGGATTAAAAGATATGATTTTTTTTAAAAGATTTTAACAACTTTGGAATTTAATTATTTATTTAATTAATTCGAAAAAATGTATTTATGACGTCAGCATGATGTCATGCTGACGTCAGCAGTCAACAGGGGTTGACTGAGTCAACCCTGACATGTGGGTCCCAGCTGTCATTGACTGTTTAGTTAATTAGGACTTAGCTAATCTAATTACTGTTTAATTAACTAACTAGTTAATCAGATTATTTAAACAAGATTAATTAACTTAATTAATTCACTAATTAATTAACTAATTAATTATTAATTTTATTAATTCATTTTTATTTTATTTTATTTTATTTTACAAAACGTTCCGGGGCGGGGCCCCCTTGTCATAGGCCCTAGGGGCCAAACGGGTGCGGGTCCAATGGGCAGGCGGGCGACGGGCGCCCGTAGCCTGCCCGGGGCGGGGCGTGGCCG
>NW_025228416.1:0-1927 GCF_018294505.1 Triticum aestivum | reverse complement strand
CGGAAGATCAACACGTCGCAGCCCCACCTAGGCAAAACAGAGAGGCCAGCACGCCGGTCTAAACCTAAGCGCGCAGGGGTCTGGGCCCATCGCCCTGAGCACACCTGCACGTTGCGAGGGCGGCCGGAAGCAGACCTAGCCTAGTAGGCGTTCCAGTCCAATCCGGCGCGCGCCGCTCCGTCGCTGACGTCTGAAGTGCTTCGGCTGATACCACGACGTCGGGATACCCATAACTACTCCCACGTAGATGGTTAGTGCGTATAGGCTCGTAGCCAGGCTCAGATCAAATACCAAGATCTCGTTAAGCGTGTTAAGTATCCGCGAACGCCGAACAGGGCCAGGCCCACCTGTCTCCTAGGTGGTCTCAACCTGCCCTGTCGCTCCGCCACAAGGTAACAGTCGAGGGCCGTCGGGAACCCAGGCCCACCTCTACCGGGATGGAGCCACCTGTCCCTTCAGCCCCCAACTCCGAACAGTATCACAGGTAATGTAACAGTGTAAAGTATATGGTATATGCCCGTGATCACCTCCCGAAGTGATCACAGCCCAGTAGTATAGCATGGCAGACTGACGAGAATGTAGGGCCAATGATGATAAACTAGCATCCTATACTAAGCATTTAGGATTGCAGGTAAGGTATCAACAGATGTAGCGACAATGTCAGGCTACGCATCAGGATAGGATTAACGAAAGCAGTAACATGCTACACTACTCTAATGCAAGCAGTATAGAGGAGAAAAGGCGATATCTGGTGATCAAAGGGGGGGGCTTGCCTGGTTGCTCTGGCAAGAGAGAGGGGTCGTCAACTCCGTAGTCGAACTCGGTGGCATCAGCGTCGGCCTCGTAGTCTACCTAAGAGAAGAGGGGGAAGAAACAATAAATACAGTGCAAACAAAGCATCACAAAATATAACAAGGCAATACGCGGTGTTCGGTGTGCCCTAACGCGGTAGTAGGTGATACCGGTGAAGGGGGGAAAACATCCGGGAAAGTATTCCCGGTGTTTCGTGTTTTCGGGCAGAGGAGCCGGAGGGGAAAAGTTGCGGGTTCGATAGGTTAGAGGGGTGTGGCGGACGAACGGACTGCATATCCGGATTCGTCTCGCCGTTCTGAGCAACTTTCATGTACAAAGTTTTTCCATCCGAGTTACGGATTATTTTATATTAATTTTCAAAGTTTTAATTCATTTTCTAATTTATTTTAATTCGAAATTAATGTTAAATTGCTAGATGTACCCAGCACCGTGTACACAAAAATTGTACACAGGCTGATATGTGGGTCAGGGGGTCCCAGTTGACCAAGTCAACAGCCCAGTCATCAGCCCAGTCAACAGTCAACTGGTTTGACCGTTGACTAGTCAAATATGGCAGGTGGGGCCCAGTTGCAATACTCTGTAGTTTTCTAACAATGTTTAGTTAATTCTTAATTTAGGGGTTATTAGAGGGTGGCCCTACGTGTCATTGACTCTGTTTAACTAACAGACTATTAGTGTTAACACAACAGTTTTAATTAGTTTAGTGAACAGATTAGTTAAGTTAATTAACCATAGTTAATTAGGTTAAAATTAATTAAGTTAATTAATTAACATTTTTATTTTATTTTTTTTAATTCCTTTTTTTTTTGTTTTCGTTCTAGGGCGTGGGCCCCACTGTGTCTGTGGCCTCGAGGGGCAATCGGGCGTGCGGGCACTAGCGGGGCGCCCAGGCGCTAATGGGCACCGGAGGCAGGCGCAGCCTGGCTAGCCCCGGGCGCTGGCCGGGGCGGAGGAGAGCGCCGGCCAGGGCGGAGGGAGCGCCGGTGAACGGGACCGGCGAGGGGGCGCGGCGAGGCTCCGGCCATGGCGCGGGCTCGTCGGCAGCAACAGGGGGAACCGGGCGGGGTTCGGCGCAGGGGGGTTGCGGGGGCGTGTCTAGGCGCCCTCCGCGCGA
>NW_025228415.1:58881-61306 GCF_018294505.1 Triticum aestivum | reverse complement strand
TTACCAGCGCGTCGCGACCTCAAGCCACCATCCACTATGTACTTTCAGTTAATTCCCACTATCCCACACGTTCCATAATATTAATTGAGGAGGCATTTGAGCGGCCTGCCGGAGTAGTGACGTCGCCCATATTCAGAAGCCTATCCCGATGGTTCCTCTTCATCTTGCCTGAATCAATATATCTTCACAAAATTTGCCTTCAAGGCTTCGAATAAAAACAGTTTTCCTTCACATCCTCGCCCCGATGTACTTCACGAGGCGACTTCTCCCTAGCGGCGTCTGTGTATGAAGATGTGGCAGCGTCAAACACGTCAGTTCATCTCTTCATTATTTGTTTCTTCTCCAGGCTCACATAGCATCCTTGCTGGCATATTTCCCCCCGATGGTTTTTTACCAGCGCGTCGCGACCTCAAGCCACCATCCACTATGTACTTTTAGTTAATTCCCACTATCCCACACGTTCCATAAGATTAATTGAGGAGGCATTTGAGCGGCCTGCCGGAGTAGTGACGTCGCCCATATTCAGAAGCCTATCCCGATGGTTCCTCTTCATCTTCACTGAATCAATATGTCTTCACAAAATTTGCCTTCAAGGCTTCGAATAAAAACAGTTTTCCTTCACATCCTCGCCCCGATGTACTTCACGAGGCGACTTCTCCCTAGCGGCGTCTGTGTATGAAGATGTGGCAGCGTCAACCACATAATTTCATCTCTTCATTATTTGTTTCTTCTCCAGGCTCACATAGCATCCTTGCTGGCATATTTCTCCCCGATGGTTTTTTACCAGCGCGTCGCGACCTCAAGCCACCATCCACTATGTACTTTCAGTTAATTCCCACTATCCCACACGTTCCATAAGATTAATTGAGGAGGCATTTGAGCGGCCTGCCGGAGTAGTGACGTCGCCCATATTCAGAAGCCTATCCCGATGGTTCCTCTTCATCTTCCCTGAATCAATATATCTTCACAAAATTTGCCTTCAAGGCTTCGAATAAAAACAGTTTTCCTTCACATCCTCGCCCCGATGTACTTCACGAGGCGACTTCTCCCTAGCGGCGTCTGTGTATGAAGATGTGGCAGCGTCAACCACATAATTTCATCTCTTCATTCTTTGTTTCTTCTCCAGGCTCACATAGCATCCTTGCTGGCATATTTCCCCCCGATGGTTTTTTACCAGCGCGCCGCGACCTCAAGCCACCATCCACTATGTACTTTCAGTTAATTCCCACTATCCCACACGTTCCATAAGATTAATTGAGGAGGCATTTGAGCGGCCTGCCGGAGTAGTGACGTCGCCCATATTCAGAAGCCTATCCTGATGGTTCCTCTTCATCTTCCCTGAATCAATATATCTTCACAAAATTTGCCTTCAAGGCTTCGAATAAAAACAGTTTTCCTTCACATCCTCGCCCGATGTACTTCACGAGGCGACTTCTCCCTAGCGGCGTGCGTGTATGAAGATGTGGCAGCGTCAACCACGTCAGTTCATCTCTTCATTATTTGTTTCTTCTCCAGGCTCACATATCATCCTTGCTGGCATATTTCCCCCCGATGGTTTTTTACCAGCGCGTCGCGACCTCAAGCCACCATCCACTATGTACTTTCAGTTAATTCCCACTATCCCACACGTTCCATAAGATTAATTGAGGAGGCATTTGAGCGGCCTGCCGGAGGAGTGACGTCGCCCATATTCAGAAGCCTATCCCGATGGTTCCTCTTCATCTTCCCTGAATCAATATATCTTCACAAAATTTGCCTTCAAGGCTTCGAATAAAAACAGTTTTCCTTCACATCCTCGCCCCGATGTACTTCACGAGGCAACTTCTCCCTAGCGGCATCTGTGTATGGAGATGTGGCAGCGTCAACCACATAATTTCATCTCTTCATTATTTGTTTCTTCTCCTGGCTCACATAGCATCCTTGCTGGCATATTTCCCCCCGATGGTTTTTTACCAGCGCGTCGCGACCTCAAGCCACCATCCACTATGTACTTTCAGTTAATTCCCACTATCCCACACGTTCCATAAGATTAATTGAGGAGGCATTTGAGCGGCCTGCCGGAGTAGTGACGTCGCCCATATTCAGAAGCCTATCCCGATGGTTCCTCTTCATCTTCCCTAAATCAATATATCTTCACAAAATTTGCCTTCAAGGCTTCGAATAAAAACAGTTTTCCTTCACATCCTCGCCCCGATGTACTTCACGAGGCGACTTCTCCCTAGCAGCGTCTGTGTATGAAGATGTGGCAGCGTCAACCTCGTCAGTTCATCTCTTCATTATTTATTTCTTCTCCAGGCTCACATAGCATCCTTGCTGGCATATTTCCCCCCGATGGTTTTTTACCAGCGCGTCGCGACCTCAAGCCACCATCCACTATGTACTTTCAGTTAATTCCCACTATCCCACACATTCCATAAGATTAATT
>NW_025228415.1:57446-58653 GCF_018294505.1 Triticum aestivum | reverse complement strand
GTCAACCACGTCAGTTCATCTCTTCATTATTTGTTTCTTCTCCAGGCTCACATAGCATCCTTGCTGGCATATTTCCCCCCGATGGTTTTTTACCAGCGCGTCGCGACCTCAAGCCACCATCCACTCTGTACTTTCAGTTAATTCCCACTATCCCACACGTTCCATAAGATTAATTGAGGAGGCATTTGAGCGGCCTGCCGGAGTAGTGACGTCGCCCATATTCAGAAGCCTATCCCGATGGTTCCTCTTCATCTTCCCTGAATCAATATGTCTTCACAAAATTTGCCTTCAAGGCTTCGAATAAAAACAGTTTTCCTTCACATCCTCGCCCCGATGTACTTCACGAGGCGACTTCTCCCTAGCGGCATCTGTGTATGAAGATGTGGCAGCGTCAACCACATAATTTCATCTCTTCATTATTTGTTTCTTCTCCAGGCTCACATAGCATCCTTGCTGGCATATTTCCCCCCGATGGTTTTTTACCAGCGCGTCGCGACCTCAAGCCACCATCCACTATGTACTTTCAGTTAATTCCCACTATCCCACACGTTCCATAAGATTAATTGAGGAGGCATTTGAGCGGCCTGCCGGAGTAGTGACGTCGCCCATATTCAGAAGCCTATCCCGATGGTTCCTCTTCATCTTCCCTGAATCAATATATCTTCACAAAATTTGCCTTCAAGGCTTCGAATAAAAACAGTTTTCCTTCACATCCTCGCCCCGATGTACTTCACGAGGCGACTTCTCCCTAGCGGCGTCTGTGTATGAAGATGTGGCAGCGTCAACCACATCAGTTCATCTCTTCATTCTTTGTTTCTTCTCCAGGCTCACATAGCATCCTTGCTGGCATATTTCCCCCCGATGGTTTTTTACCAGCACGTCGCGACCTCAAGCCACCATCCACTATGTGCTTTCAGTTAATTCCCACTATCCCACACGTTCCATAAGATTAATTGAGGAGGCATTTGAGCGGTCTGCCGGAGTAGTGACGTCGCCCATATTCAGAAGCCTATCCCGATGGTTCCTCTTCATCTTCCCAGAATCAATATATCTTCACAAAATTTGCCTTCAAGGCTTCGAATAAAAACAGTTTTCCTTCACATCCTTGCCCCGATGTACTTCACGAGGCGACTTCTCCCTAGCGGCGTGCGTGTATGAAGATGTGGTAGCGTCAACCACGTCAGTTCATCTCTTCATTATTTGTTTC
>NW_025228415.1:54991-57293 GCF_018294505.1 Triticum aestivum | reverse complement strand
CATATTTCCCCCCGATGGTTTTTTACCAGCGCGTCGCGACCTCAAGCCACCATCCACTATGTACTTTCAGTTAATTCCCACTATCCCACACGTTCCATAAGATTAATTGAGGAGGCATTTGAGCGGTCTGCCGGAGTAGTGACGTCGCCCATATTCAGAAGCCTATCCCGATGGTTCCTCTTCATCTTCCCTAAATCAATATATCTTCACAAAATTTGCCTTCAAGGCTTCGAATAAAAACAGTTTTCCTCCACATCCTCGCCCCGATGTACTTCACGAGGCGACTTCTCCCTAGCAGCGTCTGTGTATGAAGATGTGGCAGCGTCAACCACATAATTTCATCTCTTCATTATTTATTTCTTCTCCAGGCTCACATAGCATCCTTGCTGGCATATTTCCCCCCGATGGTTTTTTACCAGCGCGTCGCGACCTCAAGCCACCATCCACTATGTACTTTCAGTTAATTCCCACTATCCCACACGTTCCATAAGATTAATTGAGGAGGCATTTGAGCGGCCTGCCGGAGTAGTGACGTCGCCCATATTCAGAAGCCTATCCCGATGGTTCCTCTTCATCTTCCCTGAATCAATATATCTTCACAAAATTTGCCTTCAAGGCTTCGAATAAAAACAGTTTTCCTTCACATCCTCGCCCCGATGTACTTCACGAGGCCACTTCTCCCTAGCGGCGTGCGTGTATGAAGATGTGGTAGCGTCAACCACGTCAGTTCATCTCTTCATTATTTGTTTCTTCTCCAGGCTCACATAGCATCCTTGCTGGCATATTTCCCCCCGATGGTTTTTTACCAGCGCGTCGCGACCTCAAGCCACCATCCACTATGTACTTTCAGTTAATTCCCACTATCCCACACGTTCCATAAGATTAATTGAGGTGGCATTTGAGCGGCCTGCCGGAGTAGTGACGTCGCCCATATTCAGAAGCCTATCCCGATGGTTCCTCTTCATCTTCCCTGAATCAATATATCTTCACAAAATTTGCCTTCAAGGCTTCGAATAAAAACAGTTTTCCTTCACATCCTCGCCCCGATGTACTTCACGAGGCAACTTCTCCCTAGCGGCATCTGTGTATGGAGATGTGGCAGCGTCAACCACATAATTTCATCTCTTCATTATTTGTTTCTTCTCCAGGCTCACATAGCATCCTTGCTGGCATATTTCCCCCCGATGGTTTTTTACCAGCACGTCGCGACCTCAAGCCACCATCCACTATGTACTTTCAGTTAATTCCCAGTATCCCACACGTTCCATAAGATTAATTGAGGAGGCATTTGAGCGGCCTGCCGGAGTAGTGACGTCGCCCATATTCAGAAGCCTATCCCGATGGTTCCTCTTCATCTTCCCTGAATCAATATATCTTCACAAAATTTGCCTTCAAGGCTTCGAATAAAAACTGTTTTCCTTCACATCCTCGCCCCGATGTACTTCACGAGGCGACTTCTCCCTAGCGGCGTCTGTATATGAAGATGTGGCAGCGTCAACCACGTCAGTTCATCTCTTCATTATTTGGTTCTTCTCCAGGCTCACATAGCATCCTTGCTGGCATATTTCCCCCCGATGGTTTTTTACCAGCGCGTCGCGACCTCAAGCCACCATCCACTATGTACTTTCAGTTAATTCCCACTATCCCACACGTTCCATAAGATTAATTGAGGAGGCATTTGAGCGGCCTGCCGGAGTAGTGATGTCGCCCATATTTAGAAGCCTATCCCGATGGTTCCTCTTCATCTTCCCTGAATCAATATGTCTTCACAAAATTTGCCTTCAAGGCTTCGAATAAAAACAGTTTTCCTTCACATCCTCGCCCCGATGTACTTCACGAGGCGACTTCTCCCTAGCGGCGTCTGTGTATGAAGATGTGGCAGCGTCAACCACATCAGTTCATCTCTTCATTCTTTGTTTCTTCTCCAGGCTCACATAGCATCCTTGCTGGCATATTTCCCCCCGATGGTTTTTTACCAGCGCGTCGCGACCTCAAGCCACCATCCACTATGTACTTTCAGTTAATTCCCACTATCCCACACGTTCCATAAGATTAATTGAGGAGGCATTTCAGCGGCCTGCCGGAGTAGTGACGTCGCCCATATTCAGAATCCTATCCCGATGGTTCCTCTTCATCTTCCCTGAATCAATATATCTTCACAAAATTTGCCTTCAAGGCTTCGAATAAAAACAGTTTTCCTTCACATCCTCGCCCCGATGTACTTCACGAGGCGACTTCTCCCTAGCGGTGTGCGTGTATGAAGATGTGGCAGCGTCAACCACGTCAGTTCATCTCTTCATTA
>NW_025228415.1:52036-52785 GCF_018294505.1 Triticum aestivum | reverse complement strand
CTCTTCATCTTCCCTGAATCAATATGTCTTCACAAAATTTGCCTTCAAGGCTTCGAATAAAAACAGTTTTCCTTCACATCCTCGCCCCGATGTACTTCACGAGGCGACTTCTCCCTAGCGGCGTCTGTGTATGAAGATGTGGCAGCGTCAACCACATAATTTCATCTCTTCATTATTTGTTTCTTCTCCAGGCTCAGATAGCATCCTTGCTGGCATATTTCCCCCCGATGGTTTTTTACCAGCGCATCGCGACCTCAAGCCACCATCCACTTTGTACTTTCAGTTAATTCCCACTATCCCACACGTTCCATAAGATTAATTGAGGAGGCATTTGAGCGGCCTGCCGGAGTAGTGACGTCGCCCATATTCAGAAGCCTATCCCGATGGTTCCTCTCCATCTTCCCTGAATCAATATATCTTCACAAAATTTGCCTTCAAGGCTTCGAATAAAAACAGTTTTCCTTCACATCCTCGCCCCGATGTACTTCACGAGGCGACTTCTCCCTAGCGGCGTCTGTGTATGAAGATGTGGCAGCGTCAACCACGTCAGTTCATCTTTTCATTATTTGTTTCTTCTCCAGGCTCACATAGCATCCTTGCTGGCATATTTCCCCCCGATGGTTTTTTACCAGCGCGTCGCGACCTCAAGCCACCATCCACTATGTACTTTCAGTTAATTCCCACTATCCCACACGTTCCATAAGATTAATTGAGGAGGCATTTGAGCGGCCTGCCGGAGTAGTGACGTC
>NW_025228415.1:48458-50734 GCF_018294505.1 Triticum aestivum | reverse complement strand
TGTGTATGAAGATGTGGCAGCGTCAACCACATAATTTCATCTCTTCATTATTTGTTTCTTGTCCAGGCTCACATAACATCCTTGCTGGCATATTTCCCCCCGATGGTTTTTTACCAGCGCGTCGCGACCTCAAGCCACCATCCACTATGTACTTGCAGTTAATTCCCACTATCCCACACGGTCCATAAGATTAATTGAGGAGGCATTTGAGCGGCCTGCCAGAGTAGTGACGTCGCCCATATTCAGAAGCCTATCCCGATGGTTCCTCTTCATCTTCCCTGAATCAATATATCTTCACAAAATTTGCCTTCAAGGCTTCGAATAAAAACAGTTTTCCTTCACATCCTCGCCCCGATGTACTTCACGAGGCGACTTCTCCCTAGCGGCGTCTGTGTTCGAAGATGTGGCAGCGTCAACCACGTCAGTTCATCTTTTCATTATTTGTTTCTTCTCCAGGCTCACATAGCATCCTTGCTAGCATATTTCCCCCCGATGGTTTTTTACCAGCGCGTCGCGACCTCAAGCCACCATCCACTATGTACTTTCAGTTAATTCCCACTATCCCACATGTTCCATAAGATTAATTGAGGAGGCATTTGAGCGGCCTGCCGGAGTAGTGACGTCGCCCATATTCAGAAGCCTATCCTGATGGTTGCTCTTCATCTTCACTGAATCAATATATCTTCACAAAATTTGCCTTCAAGGCTTCGAATAAAAACAGTTTTCCTTCACATCCTTGCCCCGATGTACTTCACGAGGGGACTTCTCCCTAGCGGCGTCTGTGTATGAAGATGTGGCAGCGTCAACCACGTCAGTTCATCTCTCCATTATTTGTTTCTTCTCCAGGCTCACATAGCATCCTTGCTGGCATATTTCCCCTCGATGGTTTTTTACCAGCGCGTCGCGACCTCAAGCCACCATCCACTATGTACTTTCAGTTAATTCCCACTATCCCACACGTTCCATAAGATTAATTGAGGAGGCATTTGAGCGGCCTGGCGGAGTAGTGACGTCGCCCATATTCAGAAGCCTATCCCGATGGTTCCTCTTCATCTTCACTGAATCAATATATCTTCACACCATTTGCCTTCAAGGCTTCGAATAAAAACAGTTTTCCTTCACATCCTCGCCCCGATGTACTTCACGAGGCGACTTCTCCCTAGCGGCGTCTGTGTATGAAGATGTGGCAGCGTGAACCACGTCAGTTCATCTCTTCATTATTTGTTTCTTCTCCAGGCTCACATAGCATCCTTGCTGGCATATTTCCCCCCGATGGTTTTTTACCAGCGCATCGCGACCTCAAGCCACCATCCACTATGTACTTTCAGTTAATTCCCACTATCCCACACGTTCCATAAGATTAATTGAGGAGGCATTTCAGCGGCCTGCCGGAGTAGTGACGTCGCCCATATTCAGAAGCCTATCCCGATGGTTCCTCTTCATCTTCCCTGAATCAATATATGTTCACAAAATTTGCCTTCAAGGCTTCGAATAAAAACAGTTTTCCTTCACATCCTCGCCCCGATGTACTTCACGAGGCGACTTCTCCCTAGCGGCGTCTGTGTATGAAGATGTGGCAGCGTCAACCACATAATTTCATCTCTTCATTATTTGTTTCTTGTCCAGGCTCACATAACATCCTTGCTGGCATATTTCCCCCCGATGGTTTTTTACCAGCGCGTCGCGACCTCAAGCCACCATCCACTATGTACTTGCAGTTAATTCCCACTATCCCACACGGTCCATAAGATTAATTGAGGAGGCATTTGAGCGGCCTGCCAGAGTAGTGACGTCGCCCATATTCAGAAGCCTATCCCGATGGTTCCTCTTCATCTTCCCTGAATCAATATATCTTCACAAAATTTGCCTTCAAGGCTTCGAATAAAAACAGTTTTCCTTCACATCCTCGCCCCGATGTACTTCACGAGGCGACTTCTCCCTAGCGGCGTCTGTGTTCGAAGATGTGGCAGCGTCAACCACGTCAGTTCATCTTTTCATTATTTGTTTCTTCTCCAGGCTCACATAGCATCCTTGCTAGCATATTTCCCCCCGATGGTTTTTTACCAGCGCGTCGCGACCTCAAGCCACCATCCACTATGTACTTTCAGTTAATTCCCACTATCCCACATGTTCCATAAGATTAATTGAGGAGGCATTTGAGCGGCCTGCCGGAGTAGTGACGTCGCCCATATTCAGAAGCCTATCCTGATGGTTGCTCTTCATCTTCACTGAATCAATATATCTTCACAAAATTTGCCTTCAAGGCTTCGAATAAA
>NW_025228415.1:44348-47932 GCF_018294505.1 Triticum aestivum | reverse complement strand
AAGATGTGGCAGCGTCAACCACGTCAGTTCATCTTTTCATTATTTGTTTCTTCTCCAGGCTCACATAGCATCCTTGCTGGCATATTTCCCCCCGATGGTTTTTTACCAACGCGTCGCGACCTCAAGCCACCATCCACTATGTACTTTCAGTTAATTCCCACTATCCCACACGTTCCATAAGATTAATTGAGGAGGCATTTGAGCGGCCTGCCGGAGTAGTGACGTCGCCCATATTCAGAAGCCTATCCTGATGGTTCCTCTTCATCTTCACTGAATCAATATATCTTCACAAAATTTGCCTTCAAGGCTTCGAATAAAAATAGTTTTCCTTCACATCCTTGCCCCGATGTACTTCACGAGGCGACTTCTCCCTAGCGGCGTCTGTGTATGAAGATGTGGCAGCGTCAACCACGTCAGTTCATCTCTTCATTATTTGTTTCTTCTCCAGGCTCACATAGCATCCTTGCTGGCATATTTCCCCCCGATGGTTTTTTACCAGCGCGTCGCGACCTCAAGCCACCATCCACTATGTACTTTCAGTTAATTCCCACTATCCCACACCTTCCATAAGATTAATTGAGGAGGCATTTCAGCGGCCTGCCGGAGTAGTGACGTCGCCCATATTCAGAAGCCTATCCCGATGGTTCCTCTTCATCTTCCCTGAATCAATATATCTTCACACAATTTGCCTTCAAGGCTTCGAATAAAAAAAAATTCCTTCACATCCTCGCCCCGATGTACTTCACGAGGCGACTTCTCCCTAGCGGCGTCTGTGTATGAAGATGTGGCAGCGTCAACCACGTCAGTTCATCTCTTCATTCTTTGTTTCTTCTCCAGGCTCACATAGCATCCTTGCTGGCATATTTCCCCCTGATGGTTTTTTACCAGCGCGTCGCGACCTCAAGCCACCATCCACTATGTACTTTCAGTTAATTCCCACTATCCCACACGTTCCATAAGATTAATTGAGGAGGCATTTGAGCGGCCTGCCGGAGTAGTGACGTCTCCCATATTCAGAAGCCTATCCCGATGGTTCCTCTTCATCCTACCTGAATCAATATATCTTCACAAAATTTTCCTTCAAGGCTTCGAATAAAAACAGTTTTCCTTCACATCCTCGCCCCGATGTACTTCACGAGGCGACTTCTCCCTAGCGGTGTCTGCGTATGAAGATGTGGCAGTGTCAACCACATAATTTCATCTCTTCATTATTTGTTTCTTCTCCAGGCTCACATAGCATCCTTGTTGGCATATTTCCCCCCGATGGTTTTTTACCAGCGTGTCGCGACCTCAAGCCACCTTTCACTATGTACTTTCAGTTAATTCCCACTATCCCACACGTTCCATAAGATTAATTGAGGAGGCATTTGAGCGGCCTGCCGGAGTAGTGACGTCGCCCATATTCAGAAGCCTATCCCGATGGTTCCTCTTCATCTTCCCGGAATCAATATATCTTCACAAAATTTGCCTTCAAGGCTTCGAATAAAAACAGTTTTCCTTCACATCCTCGCCACGATGTACTTCACGAGGCGACTTCTCCCTAGCGGCGTCTGTGTATGAAGATGTGGCAGCGTCAACCACGTCAGTTCATCTCTTCATTATTTGTTTCTTCTCCAGGCTCACATAGCATCCTTGCTGGCATATTTTCCCCCGATGGTTTTTTACCAGCGCATCGCGACCTCAAGCCACCATCCACTATGTACTTTCAGTTAATTCCCACTATCCCACACGTTCCATAAGATTAATTGAGGAGGCATTTCAGCGGCCTGCCGGAGTAGTGACGTCGCCCATATTCAGAAGCCTATCCCGATGGTTCCTCTTCATCTTCCCTGAATCAATATATGTTCACAAAATTTGCCTTCAAGGCTTCAAATAAAAACAGTTTTCCTTCACATCCTCGCCCCGATGTACTTCACGAGGCGACTTCTCCCTAGCGGCGTCTGTGTATGAAGATGTGGCAGCGTCAACCACGTCAGTTCATCTCTTCATTATTTGGTTCTTCTCTAGGCTCACATAGCATCCTTGCTGGCATATTTCCCCCCGATGGTTTTTTACCAGCGCGTCGCGACCTCAAGCCACCATCCACTATGTACTTGCAGTTACTTCCCACTATCCCACACGTTCCATAAGATTAATTGAGGAGGCATTTGAGCGGCCTGCCGGAGTAGTGACGTCGCCCATATTCAGAAGCCTATCCCGATGGTTCCTCTTCATCTTCCCTGAATCAATATATCTTCACAAAATTTTCCTTCAAGGCTTCGAATAAAAACAGTTTTCCTTCACATCCTCGCCCCGATGTACTTCACGAGGCGACTTCTCCCTAGCGGCGTCTGCGTATGAAGATGTGGCAGCGTCAACCACATAATTTCATCTCTTCATTATTTGTATCTTCTCCAGGCTCACATAGCATCCTTGTTGGCATATTTCCCCCCGATGGTTTTTTACCAGCGTGTCGCGACCTCAAGCCACCATCCACTATGTACTTTCAGTTAATTCCCACTATCCCACACGTTCCATAAGATTAATTGAGGAGGCATTTGAGCGGCCTGCCGGAGTAGTGACGTCGCCCATATTCAGAAGCCTATCCCGATGGTTCCTCTTCATCTTCCCTGAATCAATATATCTTCACAAAATTTGCCTTCAAGGCTTCGAATAAAAACAGTTTTCCTTCACATCCTCGCCCCGATGTACTTCACGAGGCGACTTCTCCCTAGCGGCGTCTGCGTATGAAGATGTGGCAGCGTCAACCACATAATTTCATCTCTTCATTATTTGTTTCTTCTCCAGGCTCACATAGCATCCTTGTTGGCATATTTCCCCCCGATGGTTTTTTACCAGCGTGTCGCGACCTCAAGCCACCATCCACTATGTACTTTCAGTTAATTCCCACTATCCCACACGTTCCATAAGATTAATTGAGGAGGCATTTGAGCGGCCTGCCGGAGTAGTGACGTCGCCCATATTCAGAAGCCTATCCCGATGGTTCCTCTTCATCTTCCCTGAATCAATATATCTTCACCAAATTTGCCTTCAAGGCTTCGAATAAAAACAGTTTTCCTTCACATCCTCGCCCCGATGTACTTCACGAGGCGACTTCTCCCTAGCGGTGTCTGCGTATGAAGATGTGGCAGTGTCAACCACATAATTTCATCTCTTCATTATTTGTTTCTTCTCCAGGCTCACATAGCATCCTTGCTGGCATATTTCCCCCCGATGGTTTTTTACCAGCGTGTCGCGACCTCAAGCCACCATCCACTATGTACTTTCAGTTAATTCCCACTATCCCACACGTTGCATAAGATTAATTGAGGAGGCATTTGAGCGGCCTGCCGGAGTAGTGACGTCGCCCATATTCAGAAGCCTATCCCGATGGTTCCTCTTCATCTTCCCGGAATCAATATATCTTCACAAAATTTGCCTTCAAGGCTTCGAATAAAAACAGTTTTCCTTCACATCCTCGCCCCGATGTACTTCACGAGGCGACTTCTCCCTAGCGGCTTCTGTGTATGAAGATGTGGCAGCGTCAACCACATAATTTCATCTCTTCATTATTTATTTCTTCTCCAGGCTCACATAGCATCCTT
>NW_025228415.1:42917-43942 GCF_018294505.1 Triticum aestivum | reverse complement strand
TTTTTACCAGCGCGTCGCGACCTCAAGCCACCATCCACTATGTACTTTCAGTTAATTCCCACTATCCCACACGTTCCATAAGATTAATTGAGGAGGCATTTGAGCGGCCTGCCGGAGTAGTGACGTCGCCCATATTCAGAAGCCTATCCCGATGGTTCCTCTTATCTTCCCTGAATCAATATATCTTCACAAAATTTGCCTTCAAGGCTTCGAATAAAAACAGTTTTCCTTCACATCCTTGCCCCGATGTACTTCACGAGGCGACTTCTCCCTAGCGGTGTCTGTGTATGAAGATGTGGCAGCGTCAACCACATAATTTCATCTCTTCATTATTTGTTTCTTCTCCAGGCTCACATAGCATCCTTGCTGGCATATTTCCCCCCGATGGTTTTTTACCAGCGCGTCGCGACCTCAAGCCACCATCCACTATGTACTTTCAGTTAATTCCCACTATCCCACACATTCCATAAGATTAATTGAGGAGGCATTTCAGCGGCCTGCCGGAGTAGTGACGTCGCCCATATTCAGAAGCCTATCCCGATGGTTCCTCTTCATCTTCCCTGAATCAATATATCTTCACAAAATTTGCCTTCAAGGTTTCGAATAAAAACATTTTTCCTTCACATCCTCGCCCCGATGTACTTCACGAGGCGACTTCTCCCTAGCGGCGTCTGTGTATGAAGATGTGGCAGCGTGAACCACGTCAGTTCATCTCTTCATTATTTGTTTCTTCTCCAGGCTCACATAGCATCCTTGCTGGCATATTTCCTCCCGATGGTTTTTTACCAGCGCGTCGCGACCTCAAGCCACCATCCACTATGTACTTTCAGTTAATTCCCACTATCCCACACGTTCCATAAGATTAATTGAGGAGGCATTTGAGCGGCCTGCCGGAGTAGTGACGTCGCCCATATTCAGAAGCCTATCCCGATGGTTCCTCTGCATCTTCCCTGAATCAATATATCTTCACAAAATTTGCCTTCAAGGCTTCGAATAAAAACAGTTTTCCTTCACATCCTCGCCCC
>NW_025228415.1:38253-38605 GCF_018294505.1 Triticum aestivum | reverse complement strand
CCCCGATGTACTTCACGAGGCGACTTCTCCCTAGCGGCGTCTGTGTATGAAGATGTGGCAGCGTCAACCACATAATTTCATCTCTTCATTATTTGTTTCTTCTCCAGGCTCACATAGCATCCTTGCTGGCATATTTCCCCCCGATGGTTTTTTACCAGCGCGTCGCGACCTCAAGCCACCATCCACTATGTACTTTCAGTTAATTCCCACTATCCCACACGTTCCATAACATTAATTGAGGAGGCATTTGAGCGGCCTGCCGGAGTAGTGACGTCGCCCATATTCAGAAGCCTATCCCGATGGTTCCTCTTCATCTTCCCTGAATCAATATATCTTCACAAAATTTGCCTTC
>NW_025228415.1:34443-37973 GCF_018294505.1 Triticum aestivum | reverse complement strand
CATAATTTCATCTCTTCATTATTTGTTTCTTCTCCAGGCTCACATAGCATCCTTGCTGGCATATTTCCCCCCGATGGTTTTTTACCAGCGCGTCGCGACCTCAAGCCACCATCCACTATGTACTTTCAGTTAATTCCCACTATCCCACATGTTCCATAAGATTAATTGAGGAGGCATTTGAGCGGCCTGCCAGAGTAGTGACGTCGCCCATATTCAGAAGCCTATCCCGATGGTTCCTCTTAATCTTCCCTGAATCAATATATCTTCACAAAATTTGCCTTCAAGGCTTCGAATAAAAACAGTTTTCCTTCACATCCTCGCCCCGATGTACTTCACGAGGCGACTTCTCCCTAGCGGCGTGCGTGTATGAAGATGTGGCAGCGTCAACCACGTCAGTTCATCTCTTCATTATTTGTTTCTTCTCCAGGCTCACATAGCATCCTTGCTGGCATATTTCCCCCCGATGGTTTTTTACCAGCGCGTCGCGACCTCAAGCCACCATCCACTATGTACTTTCAGTTAATTCCCACTATCCCACACGTTCCATAAGATTAATTGAGGAGGCATTTGAGCGGCCTGCCGGAGTAGTGACGTCGCCCATATTCAGAAGCCTATCCCGATGGTTCCTCTTCATCTTCCCTGAATCAATATATCTTCACAAAATTTGCCTTCAAGGCTTCGAATAAAAATAGTTTTCCTTCACATCCTCGCCCCGATGTACTTCACGAGGCGACTTCTCCCTAGCGGCGTTTGTGTATGAAGATGTGGCAGCGTCAACCACATAATTTCATCTCTTCATTATTTGTTTCTTCTCCAGGCTCACATAGCATCCTTGCTGGCATATTTCCCCCCGATGGTTTTTTACCAGCGCGTCGCGACCTCAAGCCACCATCCACTATGTACTATCAGTTAATTCCCACTATCCCACATGTTCCATAAGATTAATTGAGGAGGCATTTGAGCGGCCTGCCGGAGTAGTGACGTCGCCCATATTCAGAAGCCTATCCCGATGGTTCCTCTTCATCTTCCCTGAATCAATATATCTTTACAAAATTTGCCTTCAAGGCTTCGAATAAAAACAGTTTTCCTTCACATCCTCGCCCCGATGTACTTCACGAGGCGACTTCTCCCTAGCGGCGTCTGTGTATGAAGATGTGGCAGCGTCAACCACATAATTTCATCTCTTCATTATTTGTTTCTTCTCCAGGCTCACATAGCATCCTTGCTGGCATATTTCCCCCCGATGGTTTTTTACCAGCGCGTCGCGACCTCAAGCCACCATCCACTATGTACTTTCAGTTAATTCCCACTATCCCACACGTTCCATAAGATTAATTGAGGAGGCATTTGAGCGGCCTGCCAGAGTAGTGACGTCGCCCATATTCAGAAGCCTATCCCGATGGTTCCTCTTCATCTTCCCTGAATCAATATATCTTCACAAAATTTGCCTTCAAGGCTTCGAATAAAAACAGTTTTCCTTCACATCCTCGCCCCGATGTACTTCACGAGGCGACTTCTCCCTAGCGGCGTCTGTGTATGAAGATGTGGCAGCGTCAACCACGTCAGTTCATCTCTTCATTATTTGGTTCTTCTCCAGGCTCACATAGCATCCTTGCTGGCATATTTCCCCCTGATGGTTTTTTACCAGCGCGTCGCGACCTCAAGCCACCATCCACTATGTACTTCCAGTTAATTCCCACTATCCCACACGTTCCATAAGATTAATTGAGGAGGCATTTGAGCGGCCTGCCGGAGTAGTGACGTCGCCCATATTCAGAAGCCTATCCCGATGGTTCCTCTTCATCTTCCCTGAATCAATATGTCTTCACAAAATTTGCCTTCAAGGCTTTGAATAAAAACAGTTTTCCTTCACATCCTCGCCCCGATGTACTTCACGAGGCGACTTCTCCCTAGCGGCGTCTATGTATGAAGATGTGGCAGCGTCAACCACATAATTTCATCTCTTCATTATTTGTTTCTTCTCCAGGCTCACATAGCATCCTTGCTGGCATATTTCCCCCCGATGGTTTTTTACCAGCGCGTCGCGACCTCAAGCCACCATCCACTATGTACTTTCAGTTAATTCCCACTATCCCACACGTTCCATAAGATTAATTGAGGAGGCATTTGAGCGGCCTGCCGGAGTAGTGACGTCGCCCATATTCAGAAGCCTATCCCGATGGTTCCTCTTCATCTTCCCTGAATCAATATATCTTCACAAAATTTGCCTTCAAGGCTTCGAATAAAAACAGTTTTCCTTCACATCCTTGCCCCGATGTACTTCACGAGGCGACTTCTCCCTAGCGGCGTCTGTGTATGAAGATGTGGCAGTGTCAACCACGTCAGTTCATCTCTTCATTATTTGTTTCTTCTCCAGGCTCACATAGCATCCTTGCTGGCATATTTCCCCCCGATGGTTTTTTACCAGCGCGTCGCAACCTCAAGCCACCATCCACTATGTACTTTCAGTTAATTCCCACTATCCCACACGTTCCATAAGATTAATTGAGGAGGCATTTGAGCGTCCTGCCGGAGTAGTGACGTCGCCCATATTCAGAAGCCTATCCCGATGGTTCCTCTTCATCTTCCCTGAATCAATATATCTTCACAAAATTTGCCTTCAAAGCTTCGAATAAAAACAGTTTTCCTTCACATCCTCGCCCCGATGTACTTCACGAGGCGACTTCTCCCTAGCGGCGTCTGCGTATGAAGATGTGGCAGCGTCAACCACATAATTTCATCTCTTCATTATTTGTTTCTTCTCCAGGCTCACATAGCATCCTTGTTGGCATATTTCCCCCCGATGGTTTTTTACCAGCGTGTCGCGACCTCAAGCCACCATCCACTATGTACTTTCAGTTAATTCCCACTATCCCACACGTTCCATAAGATTAATTGAGGAGGCATTTGAGCGGCCTGCCGGAGTAGTGACGTCGCCCATATTCAGAAGCCTATCCCGATGGTTCCTCTTCATCTTCCCTGAATCAATACATCTTCACAAAATTTGCCTTCAAGGCTTCGAATCAAAACAGTTTTCCTTCACATCCTCGCCCCGATGTACTTCACGAGGCGACTTCTCCCTAGCGGCGTCTGTGTATGAAGATGTGGCAGCGTGAACCACGTCAGTTCATCTCTTCATTATTTGTTTCTTCTCCAGGCTCACATAGCATCCTTGCTGGCATATTTCCCCCCGATGGTTTTTTACCAGCGCGTCGCGACCTCAAGCCACCATCCACTATGTACTTTCAGTTAATTCCCACTATCCCACACGTTCCATAAGATTAATTGAGGAGGCATTTGAGCGGCCTGCCGGAGTAGTGACGTCGCCCATATTCAGAAGCCTATCCCGATGGTTCCTCTTCATCTTCCCTGAATCAATATATCTTCACAAAATTTGCCTTCAAGGCTTCGAATAAAAACAGTTTTCCTTCACATCCTCGCCCCGATGTACTTCACGAGGCGACTTCTCCCTAGCGGCGTCTGTGTATGAAGATGTGGCAGCGTCAACCACATAATTTCATCTCTTCATT
>NW_025228415.1:29992-30590 GCF_018294505.1 Triticum aestivum | reverse complement strand
AAGCCTATCCCGATGGTTCCTCTTCATCTTCCCTGAATCAATATATCTCCACAAAATTTTCCTTCAAGGCTTCGAATAAAAACAGTTTTCCTTCACATCCTCGCCCCGATGTACTTCACGAGGTGACTTCTCCCTAGCGGCGTGCGTGTATGAAGATGTGGCAGCGTCAACCACGTCAGTTCATCTCTTCATTATTTGTTTCTTCTCCAGGCTCACATAGCATCCTTGCTGGCATATTTCCCCCCGATGGTTTTTTACCAGCGCGTCGCGACCTCAAGCCACCATCCACTATGTACTTTCAGTTAATTCCCACTATCCCACACGTTCCATAAGATTAATTGAGGAGGCATTTGAGCGGCCTGCCGGAGTAGTGACGTCGCCCATATTCAGAAGCCTATCCTGATGGTTCCTCTTCATCTTCCCTGAATCAATATATCTTCACAAAATTTGCCTTCAAGGCTTCGAATAAAAACAGTTTTCCTTCACATCCTCGCCCCGATGTACTTCACGAGGCAACTTCTCCCTAGCGGCATCTGTGTATGGAGATGTGGCAGCGTCAACCACATAATTTCATCTCTTCATTATTTGTTTCTTCTCC
>NW_025228415.1:28308-29323 GCF_018294505.1 Triticum aestivum | reverse complement strand
ATGTGGCAGTGTCAACCACATAATTTCATCTCTTCATTATTTGTTTCTTCTCCAGGCTCACATAGCA
This sequence comes from Triticum aestivum, assembly GCF_018294505.1. Classification (NCBI taxonomy): domain Eukaryota; kingdom Viridiplantae; phylum Streptophyta; class Magnoliopsida; order Poales; family Poaceae; genus Triticum; species Triticum aestivum. Next base: position 29,256 of record NW_025228415.1, on the reverse strand, counting down.
TCCTTTCTGGCATATTTCCCCCCGATGGTTTTTTACCAGCGCGTCGCGACCTCAAGCCACCATCCACTATGTATTTTCAGTTAATTCCCACTATCCCACACGTTCCATAAGATTAATTGAGGAGGCATTTGAGCGGCCTGCCGGAGTAGTGATGTCGCCCATATTCAGAAGCCTATCCCGATGGTTCCTCTTCATCTTCCCTAAATCAATATATCTTCACAAAATTTGCCTTCAAGGCTTCGAATAAAAACAGTTTTCCTTCACATCCTCGCCCCGATGTACTTCACGAGGCGACTTCTCCCTAGCAGCGTCTGTGTATGAAGATGTGGCAGCGTCAACCACATAATTTCATCTCTTCATTATTTATTTCTTCTCCAGGCTCACATAGCATCCTTGCTGGCATATTTCCCCCCGATGGTTTTTTACCAGCGCGTCGCGACCTCAAGCCACCATCCAATATGTACTTTCAGTTAATTCCCACTATCCCACACGTTCCATAAGATTAATTGAGGAGGCATTTGAGCGGCCTACCGGAGTAGTGACGTCGCCCATATTCAGAAGCCTATCCCGATGGTTCCTCTTCATCTTCCCTGAATCCATATATCTTCACAAAATTTGCCTTCAAGGCTTCGAATAAAAACAGTTTTCCTTCACATCCTCACCCCAATGTACTTCACGAGGCGACTTCTCCCTAGCGGCGTCTGTGTATGAAGATGTGGCAGCGTCAACCACGTCAGTTCATCTCTTCATTATTTGGTTCTTCTCCAGGCTCACATAGCATCCTTGCTGGCATATTTCCCCCCGATGGTTTTTTACCAGCGCGTCGCGACCTCAAGCCACCATCCACTATGTACTTTCAGTTAATTCCCACTATCCCACACGTTCCATAAGATTAATTGAGGAGGCATTTGAGCGGCCTGCCGGAGTAGTGACGTCGCCCATATTCAG
>NW_025228415.1:23538-28278 GCF_018294505.1 Triticum aestivum | reverse complement strand
ATTCAGAAGCCTATCCCGCTGGTTCCTCTTCATCTTCCCTGAATCAATATATCTTCACAAAATTTGCCTTCAAGGCTTCGAATAAAAACATTTTTCCTTCACATCCTCGCCCCGATGTACTTCACGAGGCGACTTCTCCCTAGCGGCGTCGGTGTATGAAGATGTAGCAGCGTCAACCACGTCAGTTCATCTCTTCATTATTTGTTTCTTCTCCAGGCTCACATAGCATCCTTGCTGGCATATGTCCCCCCGATGGTTTTTTACCAGCGCGTCGCGACCTCAAGCCACCATCCACTATGTACTTTCAGTTAATTCCCACTATCCCACACGTTCCATAAGATTAATTGAGGAGGCATTTGAGCGGCCTGCCGGAGTAGTGACGTCGCCCATATTCAGAAGCCTATCCCGATGGTTCCTCTTCATCTTCCCTGAATCAATATATCTTCACAAAATTTGCCTTCAAGGCTTCGAATAAAAACAGTTTTCCTTCACATCCTCGCCCCGATGTACTTCACGAGGCGACTTCTCCCTAGCGGCGTCTGTGTATGAAGATGTGGCAGCGTCAACCACATAATTTCATCTCTTCATTATTTGTTTCTTCTCTAGGCTCACATAGCATCCTTGCTGGCATATTCCCCCCCGATGGTTTTTTACCAGCACGTCGCGACCTCAAGCCACCATCCAGTATGTACTTTCAGTTAATTCCCACTATCCCACACGTTCCATAAGATTAATTGAGGAGGCATTTGAGCGGCCTGCCGGAGTAGTGACGTCGCCCATATTCAGAAGCCTATCCCGATGGTTCCTCTTCATCTTCCCTGAATCAATATATCTTCACAAAATTTGTCTTCAAGGCTTCGAATAAAAACAGTTTTCCTTCACATCCTTGCCCCGATGTACTTCACGAGGCGACTTCTCCCTAGCGGCGTCTGTGTATGAAGATGTGGCAGCGTCAACCACGTCAGTTCATCTCTTCATTATTTGTTTCTTCTCCAGGCTCACATAGCATCCTTGCTGGCATATTTCCCCCCGATGGTTTTTTACCAGCGCGTCGCGACCTCAAGCCACCATCCACTATGTACTTTCAGTTAATTCCCACTATCCCACACGTTCCATAAGATTAATTGAGGAGGCATTTGAGCGGCCTGCCGGAGTAGTGACGACGCCCATATTCAGAAGCCTATCCCGATGGTTCCTCTTCATCTTCCCTGAATCAAAATATCTTCACAAAATTTGCCTTCAAGGCTTCGAATAAAAACAGTTTTCCTTCACATCCTCGCCCCGATGTACTTCACGAGGCGAATTCTCCCTAGCGGCGTCTGTGTATGAAGATGTGGCAGCGTCAACCACATAATTTCATCTCTTCATTATTTGTTTCTTCTCCAGGCTCACATAGCATCCTTGCTGGCATATTTCCCCCCGATGGTTTTTTACCAGCGCGTCGCGACCTCAAGCCACCATCCACTATGTACTTTCAGTTAATTCCCACTATCCCACACGTTCCATAAGATTAATTGAGGAGGCATTTGAGCGGCCTGCCGGAGTAGTGACGTCGCCCATATTCAGAAGCCTATCCCGATGGTTCCTCTTCATCTTCCCTGAATCAATATATCTTCACAAAATTTGCCTTCAAGGCTTCGAATAAAAACAGTTTTCCTTCACATCCTTGCCCCGATGTACTTCACGAGGTGACTTGTCCCTAGCGTCAACCACGTCAGTTCATCTCCTCATTATTTGTTTCTTCTCCCGGCTCACATAGCATCCGTTCTGGCATATTTCCCCCCGATGGTTTTTTACCAGCGCGTCGCGACCTCAAGCCACCATCCACTATGTACTTTCAGTTAATTCCCACTATCCCACACGTTCCATAAGATTAATTGAGGAGGCATTTGAGCGTCCTGCCGGAGTAGTGACGTCGCCCATATTCAGAAGCCTATCCCGATGGTTCCTCTTCATCTTCCCTGAATCAATATATCTTCACAAAATTTGCCTTCAAAGCTTCGAATAAAAACAGTTTTCCTTCACATCCTCGCCCCGATGTACTTCACGAGGCGACTTCACCCTAGCGGCGTCTGCGTATGAAGATGTGGCAGCGTCAACCACATAATTTCATCTCTTCATTATTTGTTTCTTCTCCAGGCTCACATAGCATCCTTGTTGGCATATTTCCCCCCGATGGTTTTTTACCAGCGTGTCGCGACCTCAAGCCACCATCCACTATGTACTTTCAGTTAATTCCCACTATCCCACACGTTCCATAAGATTAATTGAGGAGGCATTTGAGCGGCCTGCCGGAGTAGTGACGTCGCCCATATTCAGAAGCCTATCCCGATGGTTCCTCTTCATCTTCCCTGAATCAATATATCTTCACAAAATTTGCCTTCAAGGCTTCGAATAAAAACAGTTTTCCTTCACATCCTCGCCCCGATGTACTTCACGAGGCGACTTCTCCCTAGCGGCGTCTGTGTATGAAGATGTGGCAGCGTCAACCACATAATTTCATCTCTTCATTCTTTGTTTCTTCTCCAGGCTCACATAGCATCCTTGCTGGCATATTTCCCCCCGATGGTTTTTTACCAGCGTGCCGCGACCTCAAGCCACCATCCACTATGTACTTTCAGTTAATTCCCACTATCCCACACGTTCCATAAGATTAATTGAGGAGGCATTTGAGCGGCCTGCCGGAGTAGTGACGTCGCCCATATTCAGAAGCCTATCCTGATGGTTCCTCTTCATCTTCCCTGAATCAATATATCTTCACAAAATTTGCCTTCAAGGCTTCGAATAAAAACAGTTTTCCTTCACATCCTCGCCCGATGTACTTCACGAGGCGACTTCTCCCTAGCGGCGTGCGTGTATGAAGATGTGGCAGCGTCAACCACGTCAGTTCATCTCTTCATTATTTGTTTCTTCTCCAGGCTCACATATCATCCTTGCTGGCATATTTCCCCCCGATGGTTTTTTACCAGCGCGTCGCGACCTCAAGCCACCATCCACTATGTACTTTCAGTTAATTCCCACTATCCCACACGTTCCATAAGATTAATTGAGGAGGCATTTGAGCGGCCTGCCGGAGTAGTGACGTCGCCCATATTCAGAAGCCTATCCCGATGGTTCCTCTTCATCTTCCCTGAATCAATATATCTTCACAAAATTTGCCTTCAAGGCTTCGAATAAAAACAGTTTTCCTTCACATCCTCGCCCCGATGTACTTCACGAGGCGACTTCTCCCTAGCGGCGTCTGTGTATGAAGATGTGGCAGCGTCAACCACATAATTTCATCTCTTCATTATTTGTTTCTTCTCCAGGCTCACATAGCATCCTTGCTGGCATATTTCCCCCCGATGGTTTTTTACCAGCGCGTCGCGACCTCAAGCCACCATCCACTATGTACTTTCAGTTAATTCCCACTATCCCACACGTTCCATAAGATTAATTGAGGAGGCATTTGAGCGGCCTGCCAGAGTAGTGACGTCGCCCATATTCAGAAGCCTATCCCGATGGTTCCTCTTCATCTTCCCTGAATCAATATATCTTCACAAAATTTGCCTTCAAGGCTTCGAATAAAAACTGTTTTCCTTCACATCCTCGCCCCGATGTACTTCACGAGGCGACTTCTCCCTAGCGGCGTCTGTGTATGAAGATGTGGCAGCGTCAACCACCTCAGTTCATCTCTTCATTCTTTGTTTCTTTTCCAGGCTCACATAGCATCCTTGCTGGCATATTTCCCTCCGATGGTTTTTTACCAGCGCGTCGCGATCTCAAGCCACCATCCACTATGTACTTTCAGTTAATTCCCACTATCCCACACGTTCCATAAGATTAATTGAGGAGGCATTTGAGCGGCCTGCCGGAGTAGTGACGTCGCCCATATTCAGAAGCCTATCCCGATGGTTCCTCTTCATCTTCCCTGAATCAATATATCTTCACAAAATTTGCCTTCGAGGCTTCGAATAAAAACAGTTTTCCTTCACATCCTCGCCCCGATGTACTTCACGAGGCGACTTCTCCCTAGCGGCGTCTGTGTATGAAGATGTGGCAGCGTCAACCACATAATTTCATCTCTTCATTATTTGTTTCTTCTCCAGGCTCACATAGCATCCTTGCTGGCATATTTCCCCCCGATGGTTTTTTACCAGCGCGTCGCGACCTCAAGCCACCATCCTCTATGTACTTTCACTTAATTCCCACTATCCCACACGTTCCATAAGATTAATTGAGGAGGCATTTGAGCGGCCTGCCGGAGTAGTGACGTCGCCCATATTCAGAAGCCTATCCCGATGGTTCCTCTTCATCTTCCCTGAATCAATATATCTTCACAAAATTTGCCTTCAAAGCTTCGAATAAAAACAGTTTTTCTTCACATCCTCGCCCCGATGTACTTCACGAGGCGACTTCTCCCTAGCGGCGTCTGTGTATGAAGATGTGGCAGCGTCAACCACATAATTTCATCTCTTCATTATTTGTTTCCTCTCCAGGCTCACATAGCATCCTTGCTGGCATTTTTCCCCCCGATGGTTTTTTACCAGCGCGCAGCGACCTCAAGCCACCATCCACTATGTACTTTCAGTTAATTCCCACTATCCCACACGTTCCATAAGATTAATTGAGGAGGCATTTGAGCGGCCTGCCGGAGTAGTGACGTCGCCCATATTCAGAAGCCTATCCCGATGGTTCCTCTTCATCTTCCCTGAATCAATATATCTTCACAAAATTTGCCTTCGAGGCTTCGAATAAAAA
>NW_025228415.1:22768-23433 GCF_018294505.1 Triticum aestivum | reverse complement strand
CAATATATCTTCACAAAATTTGCCTTCGAGGCTTCGGATAAAAACAGTTTTCCTTCACATCCTCTCCCCGATGTACTTCACGAGGCGACTTCTCCCTAGCGGCGTCTGTGTATGAAGATGTGGCAGCGTCAACCACATAATTTCATCTCTTCATTATTTGTTTCTTCTCCAGGCTCACATAGCATCCTTGCTGGCGTATTTCCCCCCGATGGCTTTTTACCAGCGCGTCGCGACCTCAAGCCACCATCCACTATGTACTTTCAGTTAATTCCCACTATCCCACACGTTCCATAAGATTAATTGAGGAAGCATTTGAGCGGCCTGCCGGAGTAGTGACGTCGCCCATATTCAGAAGCCTATCCCGATGGTTCCTCTTCATCTTCCCTGAATCAATATATCTTCACAAAATTTGCCTTCAAGGCTTCGAATAAAAACAGTTTTCCTTCACATCCTCGCCCCGATGTACTTCACGAGGCGACTTCTCCCTAGCGGCGTCTACGTATGACGATGTGGCAGCGTCAACCACATAATTTCATCTCTTCATTATTTATTTCTTCTCCAGGATCACATAGCATCCTTGTTGGCATATTTCCCCCGATGGTTTTTTACCAGCGTGTCGCGACCTCAAGCCACCATCCACTATGTACTTTCAGTTAATTCCCACT
>NW_025228415.1:21221-22333 GCF_018294505.1 Triticum aestivum | reverse complement strand
TTATTTGTTTCTTCTCTAGGCTCACATAGCATCCTTGCTGGCATATTTCCCCCCGATGGTTTTTTACCAGCGCGTCGCGACCTCAAGCCACCATCCACTATGTACTTTCAGTTAATTCCCACTATCCCACACGTTCCATAAGATTAATTGAGGAGGCATTTGAGCGTCCTGCCGGAGTAGTGACGTCGCCCATATTCAGAAGCCTATCCCGATGGTTCCTCTTCATCTTCCCTGAATCAATATATCTTCACAAAATTTGCCTTCAAAGCTTCGAATAAAAACAGTTTTTCTTCACATCCTCGCCCCGATGTACTTCACGAGGCGACTTCTCCCTAGCGGCGTCTGCGTATGAAGATGTGGCAGCGTCAACCACATAATTTCATCTCTTCATTATTTGTTTCTTCTCCAGGATCACATAGCATCCTTGTTGGCATATTTCCCCCCGATGGTTTTTTACCAGCGTGTCGCGACCTCAAGCCACCATCCACTATGTACTTTCAGTTAATTCCCACTATCCCACATGTTCCATAAGATTAATTGAGGAGGCATTTGAGCGGCCTGCCGGAGTAGTGACGTCGCCCATATTCAGAAGCCTATCCCGATGGTTCCTCTTCATCTTCCCTGAATCAATATATCTTCACAAAATTTGCCTTCAAGGCTTCGAATAAAAACAGTTTTCCTTCACATCCTCGCCCCGATGTACTTCACGAGGCGACTTCTCCCTAGCGGCGTCTGTGTATGAAGATGTGGCAGCGTCAACCACATAATTTCATCTCTTCATTATTTATTTCTTCTCCAGGCTCACATAGCATCCTTGCTGGCATATTTCCCCCCGATGGGTTTTTACCAGCGCGTCGCGACCTCAAGCCACCATCCACTATGTACTTTCAGTTAATTCCCACTATCCCACACGTTCCATAAGATTAATTGAGGAGGCATTTGAGCGTCCTGCCGGAGTAGTGACGTCGCCCATATTCAGAAGCCTATCCCGATGGTTCCTCTTCATCTTCCCCGAATCAATATATCTTCACAAAATTTTCCTTCAAAGCTTCGAATAAAAACAGTTTTCCTACACATCCTCGCCCCGATGTACTTCACGAGGCGACTTCTCC
>NW_025228415.1:20041-20597 GCF_018294505.1 Triticum aestivum | reverse complement strand
AAAACAGTTTTCCTTCACATCCTCGCCCCGATGTACTTCACGAGGCGACTTCTCCCTAGCGGCGTCTGTGTATGAAGATGTGGCAGCGTCAACCACATAATTTCATCTCTTCATTATTTGTTTCTTCTCCCGGCTCACATAGCATCCTTGCTGGCATATTTCCCCCCGATGGTTTTTTACCAGCGCGTCGCGTCCTCAAGCCACCATCCACTATGTACTTTCAGTTAATTCCCACTATCCCACACGTTACATAAGATTAATTGAGGAGGCATTTGAGCGGCCTGCCGGAGTAGTGACGTCGCCCATATTCAGAAGCCTATCCCGATGGTTCCTCTTCATCTTCCCTGAATCAATATATCTTCACAAAATTTGCCTTCAAGGCTTCGAATAAAAACAGTTTTCCTTCACATCCTTGCCCCGATGTACTTCACGAGGCGACTTCTCCCTAGCGGCGTCTGTGTATGAAGATGTGGCAGTGTCAACCACGTCAGTTCATCTCTTCATTATTTGTTTCTTCTCCAGGCTCACATAGCATCCTTGCTGGTATATTTCCCCC